>NC_092736.1:7757018-7967763 GCF_047496885.1 Scyliorhinus torazame | reverse complement strand
GAAAGAGGGAACGAAAATCAACGAAAGCTGGGGAAAAATGTCCCAAAAAACAATCATGAAAGTAAAAGATACGAAGACTGTAAGAGGACGTTGTGGATAGATAGCATCAACAGTGTGTCAACAAAACTCAGAAACTCAGAGCGAATACGGAGAAGCGCAAATACACAAACTATAACTTTGTTCACAATTCCAAACAGCAACCAAAACAATAACCGAGAAAAACAACAAAACGATTGGGGGGGGGGGGGGGGGGAGATCGCAGGTAGGCTGTGATTGAACCTGGAAAAGTTGTGAAAAATATCGACACAAACCCAGGTAACAAAGCAAAACAGCACCCCACCCCCACAAAAAGATAGCGGCAGGAAGAAAATAAAGAGGCAAAACACATCAAACAGGCGGGACTGAAACAAAACACTGGCGAGTCACAACCCTGGGACTGATAGAAAAAAACAAGACACAACAATTGAAAAGAAGGAAGGGAAGGGGAAATGCGGAAAGGAAGCTGCAGTAAAACATGGAAACAAAGAAACCTGTTCAACAGCAACGTAAACAGATAAAAGAGGATTCTTCAGACTGGAGTGGGATCCAGAGTCAATACGAGACTGTAAACATCGACTCAATCTGAAGTTGCAGGAACCAACAACAGAAGAGACAGCAGATTAACAGCAACAGATAAAATAAGTGAGGAGACAGACACAGAAGGAATGCAAACAAGCAATCCGGGGGGGGGGGGGAAGAGACAAAGGTGGCATTTAGGTAGGTACAATAGCCTGGGAGTGGGTTCCCTCTCATGGGGGGGGGGGGGGGGCAGATTGGGAATAACTGTGACCCTAAGTGCCTCTCGAAAAGCAACAATAACCATAAACTGCAGAAGTGTATACTGTGATCATTGTCAGGGTTATGGAGACTTTTTTTTTAAATGATTCTGTCCCACACTCCCGCTCGCCCTTCGCTACTATCTCCCCCCCCCCCCCCCCCGCAAACTCAAACAGGAAAACAGGTGGGCTACACTTGCCCCACAATCACTTGAAGACCTCCACCCCCCCACCCTGAACATTTCAATTACAACAAATGCACCCAATTGTCACGAAATCCAAACAACATCTCGTTGAAGTTACTCAAACGTAAGACACCAGATCGCTCCTTCTCATGACAGAAAAGGGGGAATTTGCAACGTTGAACAGGACGGGGGAAAAAAAAAAAACTTATTTTTTTGCCCTATTCCGTGGGCAGTTACCAGGCACTGCCCAAAGAGCAACTTACACATAATGAAAACACACCTGAACGTAAACTCCAAGTAAAAAAAACACAGCAGCCAGGATACAGATCTGAGCAATTACTCAGCAAATCATTCATTAGGCATTGGGAACATTTAATGGATAACTTATTCACTTGCAGATAACTTTGAGCCTCCAAAGTCACATGAAAGGTATCTTCACACAAAGTTTGAAGAATGCACGAGGCACATGTGTGTCGTTAACGATTTGCTCCATCAATAATCACGAGGAAGGTCTGCAGGAGAAGCAACTTTTTCTTTTTCGTACGCAAGAGGTTGAAAGCCGACAAACAAAAAAATAAATAAAACCATACTCACTTTCTGCATTCGTCTGTCCCACAGCGAGAGAGGTGCAGGCGACGAACAAACCCCAGTACAAGGTCAATGTCTTTGTTCCACACTTCGTACCCATTTGTGGACCGCAAAAAAACATAGCGGCTGCCTTCCTCCAAGCAACAACAAAAAAGTAAATAGATCCTCAGTTTGGAAGGGGGGGTGCAGAACCACCACCAACCCCCCCCCCCCCAAAAAAAAAAACCTTCCAACAAAACAAAAAAGATGGAGCAAGAAATTCTCAGGGGAAATTCTCTGGAATTTGGGATTTCATTAAAAAACACAAGAATTGGGTGGGGGGGGGGGGGGGCTTTTAAATTTAAGTTAAAGAGGGGATTTGGGGGGGGGGGGGGTAACTGCTGCAAATTGGAAATGTTTCCTTCCCTTTTTTTCTGGTGGTTACGGAATCTCTTGGCTTTTCCAAAGGGTTTTGTCTCAATCTTGTCTGTGCTTCATTGTGAAATGGATTGAACACCCAAACTGTCCAAGAACTCCCCATCCTCAGGCTCCATTCCTTGAAGAGAAAGGGGGGAAGGGGGGGGGAAAGAGACAAATTAAAGATTTTAACAGATGTATTTCTCACCCCCCCCCCCCCCCAAAATGCAATCTGCACAATTTGCTAGGGATTTATTCCCCCCCACCCCCAGTAACAATTCACAGCAACATTTTTTTCTGCACTTACCAATTATTTGTGATAATTCTCTCCCCCTCCTCTTTAATCAATGCAAACAGTATTCCCCACCCCTCTCCTGTTGTTTGTTTGCAGCCTGGGGAGAGGGAGAGAGAAGCAAAAGGCGAAGCGTGGCGCGTTGGGATTTTTCCAGCGCTGGAGACGACCAGAAAGCCCGGGGAGACGGATGCAGATTTGGGAAGATTCCTCTCTCTCTCCCCCACCCCCCTCCCCTTGGGGTCGATGCGGGGCTCGGCGGCTGTGGGTCCCTGGGGCTTGTCCTTGGGGCTCTCCGGGAGGAAAGGAGGGGAGGGGGGTGGCCCAGGCTTCTCTCCGGAGCGGCAGGTCCGCCCGCCGTCTCTCTGACTCAGGCTCCCAGCTCCCTGGTAAACAACAACCTCAGCCCTGAGTCAGAGAGCAGGTAGCGCAACCCGTCCTGGAGTGGGAGCTGGACTGCTCTCACACACAACACAACAGAGCACAGCCCAGCCTGGGGAACTGCAGGCAGGATCAGCAGCAGGGCTGCTACAAACATAAAAACACACACAAAAACAGACAGGGATCACACAGAAATACAGACAGATCACACAGAAATACAGACAGATCACACAGAAATACAGACAGAGATCACACAGAAATACAGACAGATCACACAGAAATACAGACAGATCACACAGAAATACAGACAGTGATCACACAGAAATACAGACAGATCACACAGAAATACAGACAGAGATCACACAGAAATACAGACAGATCACACAGAAATACAGACAGATCACACAGAAATACAGACAGTGATCACACAGAAATACAGACAGATCACACAGAAATACAGACAGGGATCACACAGAAATACAGACAGATCACACAGAAATACAGACAGATCACACAGAAATACAGACAGAGATCACACAGAAATACAGACAGATCACACAGAAATACAGACAGATCACACAGAAATACAGACAGTGATCACACAGAAATACAGACAGATCACACAGAAATACAGACAGGGATCACACAGAAATACAGACAGATCACACAGAAATACAGACAGATCACACAGAAATACAGACAGAGATCACACAGAAATACAGACAGATCACACAGAAATACAGACAGATCACACAGAAATACAGACAGATCACACAGAAATACAGACAGGGATCACACAGAAATACAGACAGATCACACAGAAATACAGACAGTGATCACACAGAAATACAGACAGATCACACAGGAATACAGACAGGGATCACACAGAAATACAGACAGGGATCACACAGAAATACAGACAGATCACACAGGAATACAGACAGGGATCACACAGAAATACAGACAGATCACACAGAAATACAGACAGATCACACAGAAATACAGACAGGGATCACACAGAAATACAGACAGGGATCACACAGAAATACAGACAGATCACACAGAAATACAGACAGATCACACAGAAATACAGACAGATCACACAGAAATACAGACAGATCACACAGAAATACAGACAGGGATCACACAGAAATACAGACAGATCACACAGAAAAACAGACAGATCACACAGAAATACAGACAGATCACACAGGAATACAGACAGAGATCACACAGAAATACAGACACATCGCACAGAAATACAGACAGATCACACAGAAATACAGACAGTGATCACACAGAAATACTGACAGATCACACAGAAATACAGACAGGGATCACACAGAAATACAGACAGGGATCACACAGAAATACAGACAGGGATCACACAGAAATACAGACAGGGATCACACAGAAATACAGACAGATCACACAGGAATACAGACAGGGATCACACAGAAATACAGACAGATCACACAGAAATACAGACAGATCACACAGAAATACAGACAGATCACACAGAAATACAGACAGGGATCACACAGAAATACAGACAGGGATCACACAGAAATACAGACAGGGATCACACAGAAATACAGACAGTGATCACACAGAAATACAGACAGATCACACAGAAATACAGACAGGGATCACACAGAAAAACAGACAGGGATCACACAGAAATACAGACAGATCACACAGAAATACAGACAGATCACCCAGAAATACAGTCAGGGATCACACAGAAATACAGACAGATCACACAGAAATACAGATAGATCACACAGAAATATAGACAGGGATCACACAGAAATACAGACAGTGATCACACAGAAATACAGACAGATCACACAGAAATACAGACAGGGATCACACAGAAATGCAGACAGGGATCACACAGAAATACAGACAGGGATCACACAGAAATACAGACAGATCACACAGAAATACAGACAGGGATCACACAGAAATACAGACAGATCACACAGAAAAACAGACAGGGATCACACAGAAATGCAGACAGGGATCACACAGAAATACAGACAGATCACACAGAAATACAGACAGGGATCACACAGAAATACAGACAGATCACACAGAAAAACAGACAGGGATCGCACAGAAATACAGACAGGGATCACACAGAAATACAGACAGATCACACAGAAATACAGACAGATCACACAGAAATACAGACAGGGATCACACAGAAATACAGACAGATCACACAGAAATACAGACAGGGATCACACAGAAGTACACACAGATCACACAGAAATACAGACAGGGATCACACAGAAATACAGACAGATCACACAGAAATACAGACAGGGATCACACAGAAATACAGACAGGGATCACACAGAAATACAGACAGATCACACAGAAATACAGACAGATCACACAGAAATACAGACAGATCACTCAGAAATACAGACAGATCACACAGAAATACAGACAGGGATCACACAGAAATACAGACAGATCACACAGAAATACAGACAGATCACACAGAAATACAGACAGGGATCACACAGAAATACAGACAGGGATCACACAGAAATACAGACAGATCACACAGAAATACAGACAGGGATCACACAGAAATGCAGACAGGGATCACACAGAAATACAGACAGGGATCACACAGAAATACAGACAGATCACACAGAAATACAGACAGGGATCACACAGAAAAACAGACAGGGATCACACAGAAATACAGACAGATCACACAGAAATACAGACAGATCACCCAGAAATACAGTCAGGGATCACACAGAAATACAGATAGATCACACAGAAATATAGACAGGGATCACACAGAAATACAGACAGTGATCACACAGAAATACAGACAGGGATCACACAGAAATGCAGACAGGGATCACACAGAAATACAGACAGGGATCACACAGAAATACAGACAGATCACACAGAAATACAGACAGGGATCACACAGAAATACAGACAGATCACACAGAAAAACAGACAGGGATCACACAGAAATGCAGACAGGGATCACACAGAAATACAGACAGATCACACAGAAATACAGACAGGGATCACACAGAAATACAGACAGATCACACAGAAAAACAGACAGGGATCGCACAGAAATACAGACAGGGATCACACAGAAATACAGACAGATCACACAGAAATACAGACAGATCACACAGAAATACAGACAGGGATCACACAGAAATACAGACAGATCACACAGAAATACAGACAGGGATCACACAGAAGTACACACAGATCACACAGAAATACAGACAGGGATCACACAGAAATACAGACAGATCACACAGAAATACAGACAGGGATCACACAGAAATACAGACAGGGATCACACAGAAATACAGACAGATCACACAGAAATACAGACAGATCACACAGAAATACAGACAGATCACTCAGAAATACAGACAGATCACACAGAAATACAGACAGGGATCACACAGAAATACAGACAGATCACACAGAAATACAGACAGATCACACAGAAATACAGACAGGGATCACACAGAAATACAGACAGGGATCACACAGAAATACAGACAGATCACACAGAAATAGAGACAGATCACACAGAAATACAGCCAGGGATCACACAGAAATACAGATAGATCACACAGAAATACAGATAGGGATCACACAGAAAAATAGACAGGGATCACACAGAAATACAGATAGATCACACAGAAATACAGACAAGGATCACACAGAAATACAAACAGATCACACAGAAATACAGACAGATCACACAGAAATACAGATAGGGATCACACAGAAATACAGACAGATCACACAGAAATACAGACAGGGATCACACAGAAATACAGACAGGGATCACACAGAAATACAGACAGATCACACAGAAATACAGACAGGGATAACACAGAAATACAGACAGGGATCACACAGAAGTACACACAGATCACACAGAAATACAGACAGGGATCACACAGAAATACAGACAGATCACACAGAAATACAGACAGGGATCACACAGAAATACAGACAGGGATCACACAGAAATACAGACAGATCACACAGAAATACAGACAGATCACACAGAAATACAGACAGATCACTCAGAAATACAGACAGATCACACAGAAATACAGACAGGGATCACACAGAAATACAGACACATCGCACAGAAATACAGACAGATCACACAGAAATACAGACAGTGATCACACAGAAATACTGACAGATCACACAGAAATACAGACAGGGATCACACAGAAATACAGACAGGGATCACACAGAAATACAGACAGGGATCACACAGAAATACAGACAGGGATCACACAGAAATACAGACAGATCACACAGGAATACAGACAGAGATCACACAGAAATACAGACAGATCACACAGAAATACAGACAGATCACACAGAAATACAGACAGGGATCACACAGAAATACAGACAGGGATCACACAGAAATACAGACAGGGATCACACAGAAATACAGACAGTGATCACACAGAAATACAGACAGATCACACAGAAATACAGACAGGGATCACACAGAAAAACAGACAGGGATCACACAGAAATACAGACAGATCACACAGAAATACAGACAGATCACCCAGAAATACAGTCAGGGATCACACAGAAATACAGACAGATCACACAGAAATACAGATAGATCACACAGAAATATAGACAGGGATCACACAGAAATACAGACAGTGATCACACAGAAATACAGACAGATCACACAGAAATACAGACAGGGATCACACAGAAATGCAGACAGGGATCACACAGAAATACAGACAGGGATCACACAGAAATACAGACAGATCACACAGAAATACAGACAGGGATCACACAGAAATACAGACAGATCACACAGAAAAACAGACAGGGATCACACAGAAATGCAGACAGGGATCACACAGAAATACAGACAGATCACACAGAAATACAGACAGGGATCACACAGAAATACAGACAGGGATCGCACAGAAATACAGACAGGGATCACACAGAAATACAGACAGATCACACAGAAATACAGACAGATCACACAGAAATACAGACAGGGATCACACAGAAATACAGACAGATCACACAGAAATACAGACAGGGATCACACAGAAGTACACACAGATCACACAGAAATACAGACAGGGATCACACAGAAATACAGACAGATCACACAGAAATACAGACAGGGATCACACAGAAATACAGACAGGGATCACACAGAAATACAGACAGATCACACAGAAATACAGACAGATCACACAGAAATACAGACAGATCACTCAGAAATACAGACAGATCACACAGAAATACAGACAGGGATCACACAGAAATACAGACAGATCACGCAGAAATACAGACAGATCACACAGAAATACAGACAGGGATCACACAGAAATACAGACAGGGATCACACAGAAATACAGACAGATCACACAGAAATAGAGACAGATCACACAGAAATACAGCCAGGGATCACACAGAAATACAGATAGATCACACAGAAATACAGATAGGGATCACACAGAAAAATAGACAGGGATCACACAGAAATACAGATAGATCACACAGAAATACAGACAAGGATCACACAGAAATACAAACAGATCACACAGAAATACAGACAGATCACACAGAAATACAGATAGGAATCACACAGAAATACAGACAGATCACACAGAAATACAGACAGGTATCACACAGAAATACAGACAGGGATCACACAGAAATACAGACAGATCACACAGAAATACAGACAGGGATAACACAGAAATACAGACAGGGATCACACAGAAGTACACACAGATCACACAGAAATACAGACAGGGATCACACAGAAATACAGACAGATCACACAGAAATACAGACAGGGATCACACAGAAATACAGACAGGGATCACACAGAAATACAGACAGATCACACAGAAATACAGACAGATCACACAGAAATACAGACAGATCACTCAGAAATACAGACAGATCACACAGAAATACAGACAGGGATCACACAGAAATACAGACAGATCACGCAGAAATACAGACAGATCACACAGAAATACAGACAGGGATCACACAGAAATACAGACAGGGATCACACAGAAATACAGACAGATCACACAGAAATAGAGACAGATCACACAGAAATACAGCCAGGGATCACACAGAAATACAGATAGATCACACAGAAATACAGACAGGGATCACACAGAAAAATAGACAGGGATCACACAGAAATACAGATAGATCACACAGAAATACAGACAAGGATCACACAGAAATACAAACAGATCACACAGAAATACAGACAGATCACACAGAAATACAGATAGGGATCACACAGAAATACAGACAGATCACACAGAAATACAGACAGGGATCACACAGAAATACAGACAGGGATCACACAGAAATACAGACAGATCACACAGAAATACAGACAGGGATCACACAGAAATACAGACAGGGATCACACAGAAATACAGGCAGATCACACAGAAATACAGACAGATCACACAGAAATACAGACACATCCCTCAGAAATACAGACAGATCACACAGAAATACAGACAGTGATCACACAGAAATACAGACAGATCACGCAGAAATACAGACAGATCACACATAAATACAGACAGGGATCACACAGAAATACAGGCAGGGATCTCACAGAAATACAGACAGATCACACAGAAATACAGACAGGGATCACACAGAAATACAGACAGATCACACAGAAATACAGACAGGGATCACACAGAAATACAGACAGGGATTACACAGAAATACACACAGATCACACAGAAATACAGGCATATCACACAGAAATACAGACAGGGATCACACAGAAATACAGACAGATCACGCAGAAATACAGACAGGGATCACACAGAAATACAGAGAGGGATCACACAGAAATACAGACAGATCACACAGGAATACAGACAGGGATCACACAGAAATACAGACAGGGATCACACAGAAATACAAACAGATCACACAGGAATACAGACAGGGATCACACAGAAATACAGACAGATCACACAGAAATACAGACAGATCACACAGAAATACAGACAGTGATCACACAGAAATACAGAAAGATCACACAGAAATACAGACAGGGATCACACAGAAATACAGATAGATCACACAGAAATACAGACAAGGATCACACAGAAATACAAACAGATCACACAGAAATACAGACAGATCACACAGAGATACAGACAGGGATCACACAGAAGTACACACAGATCACACAGAAAAACAGACAGGGATCACACAGAAATACAGACAGATCACACAGAAATACAGACAGGGATCACACAGAAATACAGACAGGGATCACACAGAAATACAGACAGATCACACAGAAATACAGACAGATCACACAGAAATACAGACAGATCACTCAGAAATACAGACAGATCACACAGAAATACAGACAGGGATCACACAGAAATACAGACAGATCACGCAGAAATACAGACAGATCACACAGAAATACAGACAGGGATCACACAGAAATACAGACAGGGATCACACAGAAATACAGACAGATCACACAGAAATAGAGACAGATCACACAGAAATACAGCCAGGGATCACACAGAAATACAGATAGATGACACAGAAATACAGACAGGGATCACACAGAAAAATAGACAGGGATCACACAGAAATACAGATAGATCACACAGAAATACAGACAAGGATCACACAGAAATACAAACAGATCACACAGAAATACAGACAGATCACACAGAAATACAGATAGGGATCACACAGAAATACAGACAGATCACACAGAAATACAGACAGGGATCACACAGAAATACAGACAGGGATCACACAGAAATACAGACAGATCACACAGAAATACAGACAGGGATCACACAGAAATACAGGCAGATCACACAGAAATACAGACAGATCACACAGAAATACAGACACATCCCTCAGAAATACAGACAGATCACACAGAAATACAGACAGTGATCACACAGAAATACAGACAGATCACGCAGAAATACAGACAGATCACACATAAATACAGACAGGGATCACACAGAAATACAGGCAGGGATCTCACAGAAATACAGACAGATCACACAGAAATACAGACAGGGATCACACAGAAATACAGACAGATCACACAGAAATACAGACAGGGATCACACAGAAATACAGACAGGGATTACACAGAAATACAGACAGATCACACAGAAATACAGGCATATCACACAGAAATACAGACAGGGATCACACAGAAATACAGACAGATCACGCAGAAATACAGACAGGGATCACACAGAAATACAGAGAGGGATCACACAGAAATACAGACGGGGATCACACAGAAATACAGACAGATCACACAGGAATACAGACAGGGATCACACAGAAATACAGACAGGGATCACACAGAAATACAAACAGATCACACAGGAATACAGACAGGGATCACACAGAAATACAGACAGATCACACAGAAATACAGACAGATCACACAGAAATACAGACAGTGATCACACAGAAATACAGACAGATCACACAGAAATACAGACAGGGATCACACAGAAATACAGACAGATCACACAGAAATACAGACAGGGATCACACAGAAATACAGACAGATCACACAGAAATACAGACAGGGATCACACAGAAAAACAGACAGGGATCACACAGAAATACAGACAGATCACACAGAAATACAGACAGATCACACAGAAATACAGTCAGGGATCACACAGAAAAATAGACAGGGATCACACAGAAATACAGATAGATCACACAGAAATACAGACAAGGATCACACAGAAATACAAACAGATCACACAGAAATGCAGACAGGGATCACACAGAAATACAGACAGGGATCACACAGAAATACAGACAGATCACACAGAAATACAGACAGGGATCACACAGAAATACAGACAGATCACACAGAAAAACAGACAGGGATCACACAGAAATGCAGACAGGGATCACACAGAAATACAGACAGATCACACAGAAATACAGACAGGGATCACACAGAAATACAGACAGATCACACAGAAAAACAGACAGGGATCGCACAGAAATACAGACAGGGATCACACAGAAATACAGACAGATCACACAGAAATACAGACAGATCACACAGAAATACAGACAGGGATCACACAGAAATACAGACAGATCACACAGAAATACAGACAGGGATCACACAGAAGTACACACAGATCACACAGAAATACAGACAGGGATCACACAGAAATACAGACAGATCACACAGAAATACAGACAGGGATCACACAGAAATACAGACAGGGATCACACAGAAATACAGACAGATCACACAGAAATACAGACAGATCACACAGAAATACAGACAGATCACTCAGAAATACAGACAGATCACACAGAAATACAGACAGGGATCACACAGAAATACAGACAGATCACGCAGAAATACAGACAGATCACACAGAAATACAGACAGGGATCACACAGAAATACAGACAGGGATCACACAGAAATACAGACAGATCACACAGAAATAGAGACAGATCACACAGAAATACAGCCAGGGATCACACAGAAATACAGATAGATCACACAGAAATACAGATAGGGATCACACAGAAAAATAGACAGGGATCACACAGAAATACAGATAGATCACACAGAAATACAGACAAGGATCACACAGAAATACAAACAGATCACACAGAAATACAGACAGATCACACAGAAATACAGATAGGGATCACACAGAAATACAGACAGATCACACAGAAATACAGACAGGGATCACACAGAAATACAGACAGATCACGCAGAAATACAGACAGATCACACAGAAATACAGACAGGGATCACACAGAAATACAGACAGGGATCACACAGAAATACAGACAGATCACACAGAAATAGAGACAGATCACACAGAAATACAGCCAGGGATCACACAGAAATACAGATAGATCACACAGAAATACAGACAGGGATCACACAGAAAAATAGACAGGGATCACACAGAAATACAGATAGATCACACAGAAATACAGACAAGGATCACACAGAAATACAAACAGATCACACAGAAATACAGACAGATCACACAGAAATACAGATAGGGATCACACAGAAATACAGACAGATCACACAGAAATACAGACAGGGATCACACAGAAATACAGACAGGGATCACACAGAAATACAGACAGATCACACAGAAATACAGACAGGGATCACACAGAAATACAGACAGGGATCACACAGAAATACAGGCAGATCACACAGAAATACAGACAGATCACACAGAAATACAGACACATCCCTCAGAAATACAGACAGATCACACAGAAATACAGACAGTGATCACACAGAAATACAGACAGATCACGCAGAAATACAGACAGATCACACATAAATACAGACAGGGATCACACAGAAATACAGGCAGGGATCTCACAGAAATACAGACAGATCACACAGAAATACAGACAGTGATCACACAGAAATACAGACAGATCACACAGGAATACAGACAGGGATCACACAGAAATACAGACAGGGATCACACAGAAATACAGACAGATCACACAGAAATACAGACAGGGATCACACAGAAATACAGACAGGGATTACACAGAAATACACACAGATCACACAGAAATACAGGCATATCACACAGAAATACAGACAGGGATCACACAGAAATACAGACAGATCACGCAGAAATACAGACAGGGATCACACAGAAATACAGAGAGGGATCACACAGAAAGACAGACGGGGATCACACAGAAATACAGACAGATCACACAGGAATACAGACAGGGATCACACAGAAATACAGACAGGGATCACACAGAAATACAAACAGATCACACAGGAATACAGACAGGGATCACACAGAAATACAGACAGATCACACAGAAATACAGACAGATCACACAGAAATACAGACAGTGATCACACAGAAATACAGAAAGATCACACAGAAATACAGACAGGGATCACACAGAAATACAGACAGATCACACAGAAATACAGACAGGGATCACACAGAAATACAGACAGATCACACAGAAATACAGACAGGGATCACACAGAAAAACAGACAGGGATCACACAGAAATACAGACAGATCACACAGAAATACAGACAGATCACACAGAAATACAGTCAGGGATCACACAGAAAAATAGACAGGGATCACACAGAAATACAGATAGATCACACAGAAATACAGACAAGGATCACACAGAAATACAAACAGATCACACAGAAATACAGACAGATCACACAGAAATACAGATAGGGATCACACAGAAATACAGACAGATCACACAGAAATACAGACAGGGATCACACAGAAATACAGACAGGGATCACACAGAAATACAGACAGATCACACAGAAATACAGACAGGGATCACACAGAAATACAGACAGGGATCACACAGAAATACAGGCAGATCACACAGAAATACAGACAGATCACACAGAAATACAGACACATCCCTCAGAAATACAGACAGATCACACAGAAATACAGACAGTGATCACACAGAAATACAGACAGATCACGCAGAAATACAGACAGATCACACATAAATACAGACAGGGATCACACAGAAATACAGGCAGGGATCTCACAGAAATACAGACAGATCACACAGAAATACAGACAGGGATCACACAGAAATACAGACAGATCACACAGAAATACAGACAGGTATCACACAGAAATACAGACAGGGATTACACAGAAATACACACAGATCACACAGAAATACAGGCATATCACACAGAAATACAGACAGGGATCACACAGAAATACAGACAGATCACGCAGAAATACAGACAGGGATCACACAGAAATACAGAGAGGGATCACACAGAAAGACAGACGGGGATCACACAGAAATACAGACAGATCACACAGGAATACAGACAGGGATCACACAGAAATACAGACAGGGATCACACAGAAATACAAACAGATCACACAGGAATACAGACAGGGATCACACAGAAATACAGACAGATCACACAGAAATACAGACAGATCACACAGAAATACAGACAGTGATCACACAGAAATACAGAAAGATCACACAGAAATACAGACAGGGATCACACAGTAATACAGACAGATCACACAGAAATACAGACAGGGATCACACAGAAATACAGACAGATCACACAGAAATACAGACAGGGATCACACAGAAAAACAGACAGGGATCACACAGAAATACAGACAGATCACACAGAAATACAGACAGATCACACAGAAATACAGTCAGGGATCACACAGAAAAATAGACAGGGATCACACAGAAATACAGATAGATCACACAGAAATACAGACAAGGATCACACAGAAATACAAACAGATCACACAGAAATACAGACAGATCACACAGAAATACAGATAGGGATCACACAGAAATACAGACAGATCACACAGAAATACAGACAGGGATCACACAGAAATACAAACAGGGATCACACAGAAATACAGACAGATCACACAGAAATACAGACAGGGATCACACAGAAATACAGACAGATCACACAGAAATACAGACAGATCACACAGAAATACAGACAGGGATCACACAGAAATACAGACAGATCACACAGAGATACAGACAGGGATCACACAGAAGTACACACAGATCACACAGAAATACAGACAGGGATCACACAGAAATACAGACAGATCACACAGAAATACAGACAGGGATCACACAGAAATACAGACAGGGATCACACAGAAATACAGACAGATCACACAGAAATACAGACAGATCACTCAGAAATACAGACAGATCACACAGAAATACAGACAGGGATCACACAGAAATACAGACAGATCACGCAGAAATACAGACAGATCACACAGAAATACAGACAGGGATCACACAGAAATACAGACAGGGATCACACAGAAATACAGACAGATCACACAGAAATAGAGACAGATCACACAGAAATACAGCCAGGGATCACACAGAAATACAGATAGATCACACAGAAATACAGACAGGGATCACACAGAAAAATAGACAGGGATCACACAGAAATACAGATAGATCACACAGAAATACAGACAAGGATCACACAGAAATACAAACAGATCACACAGAAATACAGACAGATCACACAGAAATACAGATAGGGATCACACAGAAATACAGACAGATCACACAGAAATACAGACAGGGATCACACAGAAATACAGACAGGGATCACACAGAAATACAGACAGATCACACAGAAATACAGACAGGGATCACACAGAAATACAGACAGGGATCACACAGAAATACAGGCAGATCACACAGAAATACAGACAGATCACACAGAAATACAGACACATCCCTCAGAAATACAGACAGATCACACAGAAATACAGACAGTGATCACACAGAAATACAGACAGATCACGCAGAAATACAGACAGATCACACATAAATACAGACAGGGATCACACAGAAATACAGGCAGGGATCTCACAGAAATACAGACAGATCACACAGAAATACAGACAGGGATCACACAGAAATACAGACAGATCACACAGAAATACAGACAGGGATCACACAGAAATACAGACAGGGATTACACAGAAATACAGACAGATCACACAGAAATACAGGCATATCACACAGAAATACAGACAGGGATCACACAGAAATACAGACAGATCACGCAGAAATACAGACAGGGATCACACAGAAATACAGAGAGGGATCACACAGAAATACAGACGGGGATCACACAGAAATACAGACAGATCACACAGGAATACAAACAGATCACACAGGAATACAGACAGGGATCACACAGAAATACAGACAGATCACACAGAAATACAGACAGATCACACAGAAATACAGACAGTGATCACACAGAAATACAGACAGATCACACAGAAATACAGACAGGGATCACACAGAAATACAGACAGATCACACAGAAATACAGACAGGGATCACACAGAAATACAGACAGATCACACAGAAATACAGACAGGGATCACACAGAAAAACAGACAGGGATCACACAGAAATACAGACAGATCACACAGAAATACAGACAGATCACACAGAAATACAGTCAGGGATCACACAGAAAAATAGACAGGGATCACACAGAAATACAGATAGATCACACAGAAATACAGACAAGGATCACACAGAAATACAAACAGATCACACAGAAATACAGACAGATCACACAGAAATACAGATAGGGATCACACAGAAATACAGACAGATCACACAGAAATACAGACAGGGATCACACAGAAATACAGACAGGGATCACACAGAAATACAGACAGATCACACAGAAATACAGACAGGGATCACACAGAAATACAGACAGATCACACAGAAATACAGACAGGGATCACACAGAAATACAGACAGGGATCACACAGAAATACAGACAGATCACACAGAGATACAGACAGGGATCACACAGAAGTACACACAGATCACACAGAAATACAGACAGGGATCACACAGAAATACAGACAGATCACACAGAAATACAGACAGGGATCACACAGAAATACAGACAGGGATCACACAGAAATACAGACAGATCACACAGGAATACAGACAGATCACACAGAAATACAGACAGATCACTCAGAAATACAGACAGGGATCACACACAAATACAGACAGATCACGCAGAAATACAGACAGATCACACAGAAATACAGACAGGGATCACACAGAAATACAGACAGGGATCACACAGAAATACAGACAGATCACACAGAAATAGAGACAGATCACACAGAAATACAGCCAGGGATCACACAGAAATACAGCCAGGGATCACACAGAAATACAGATAGATCACACAGAAATACAGACAGGGATCACACAGAAAAATAGACAGGGATCACACAGAAATACAGATAGATCACACAGAAATACAGACAAGGATCACACAGAAATACAAACAGATCACACAGAAATACAGACAGATCACACAGAAATACAGATAGGGATCACACAGAAATACAGACAGATCACACAGAAATACAGACAGGGATCACACAGAAATACAGACAGGGATCACACAGAAATACAGACAGATCACACAGAAATACAGACAGGGATCACACAGAAATACAGACAGGGATCACACAGAAATACAGGCAGATCACACAGAAATACAGACAGATCACACAGAAATACAGACACATCCCTCAGAAATACAGACAGATCACACAGAAATACAGACAGTGATCACACAGAAATACAGACAGATCACGCAGAAATACAGACAGATCACACATAAATACAGACAGGGATCACACAGAAATACAGGCAGGGATCTCACAGAAATACAGACAGATCACACAGAAATACAGACAGGGATCACACAGAAATACAGACAGATCACACAGAAATACAGACAGGGATCACACAGAAATACAGACAGGGATTACACAGAAATACAGACAGATCACACAGAAATACAGGCATATCACACAGAAATACAGACAGGGATCACACAGAAATACAGACAGATCATACAGAAATACAGGCAGGGATCACACAGAAATACAGACAGGGATCACACAGAAATACAGAGAGGGATCACACAGAAATACAGACGGGGATCACACAGAAATACAGACAGATCACACAGGAATACAGACAGGGATCACACAGAAATACAGACAGGGATCACACAGAAATACAAACAGATCACACAGGAATACAGACAGGGATCACACAGAAATACAGACAGATCACACAGAAATACAGACAGATCACACAGAAATACAGACAGTGATCACACAGAAATACAGACAGATCACACAGAAATACAGACAGGGATCACACAGAAATACAGACAGATCACACAGAAATACAGACAGGGATCACACAGAAATACAGACAGATCACACAGAAATACAGACAGGGATCACACAGAAAAACAGACAGGGATCACACAGAAATACAGACAGATCACACAGAAATACAGACAGATCACACAGAAATACAGTCAGGGATCACACAGAAATACAGACAGATCACACAGAAATACAGATAGATCACACAGAAATATAGACAGGGATCACACAGAAATACAGACAGTGATCACACAGAAATACAGAAAGGGATCACACAGAAATACAGACAGGGATCACACAGAAATACAGACAGGGATCACACAGAAATACAGACAGATCACACAGAAATACAGACAGGGATCACACAGAAATACAGACAGGGATCACACAGAAATACAGACAGGGATCACACAGAAATACAGAGAGGGATCACACAGAAATACAGACGAGGGTCACACAGAAATACAGACAGGGATAACACAGAAATACAGACAGATCACACAGAAATACAGATGGGGATCACTCAGAAATACAGACAGATCACACAGAAATACAGATGGGGATCAAACAGAAATACAGACAGGGATCACACAGAATTACAGACGGGGATCATATAGAAATACAGATAGATCACACAGAAATAGAGACAGGGATCACACAGAAATACAGACAGGGATCACACGGAAATACAGACGGGGATCACACAGAAATACAGAGAGGGATCACACAGAAATAGAGAAAGGGATCACACAGAAATACAGACAGGGATCACACAGAAATACAGACAGGGATCACACAGAAATTCAGACAGATCACACAGAAATACAGATGGGGAACACACAGAAATACAGACGGGGATCACTCAGAAATAGAGACAGATCACACAGAAATACAGACAGGGATCACACAGAAATACAGTTAGGGATCACACAGAAATACAGACAGATCACACAGAAATACAGACAGATCACACAGAAATACAGACAGGGATCACACAGAAATACAGAGAGGGATCACACAGAAATACAGAGAGGGATCACACAGAAATACAGACAGATCACACAGAAATACAGACAGGGATCACACAGAAATAAAGACAGATCACACAGAAATACAGACAGGGATCACACAGAAATACAGACAGGGGTCACACAGAAATACAGACAGATCACATAGAAATACAGATAGAGATCACACAGAAATACAGACAGATCACACAGAAATACAGACAGGGATCACACAGAAATAGAGAGAGGGATCACACAGAAATACAGACAGATCACACAGAAATACAGACAGGGATCACACAGAAATACAGACAGATCACACAGAAATACAGATCGAGATCACACAGAAATACAGAGAGAGATCACACAGAAATACAGACAGATCACACAGATTTACAGACAGATCACACAGAAATACAGACAGGGATCACACAGAAATACAGACAGGGATCACACAGAAATACAGACAAGGGTCACACAGAAATACAGACAGGGATAACACAGAAATACAGACAGGGATCACACAGAAATACAGACAGATCACACAGAAATACAGACGGGGGTCACACAGAAATACAGAGAGGTATCACACAGAAATACAGACAGATCACACAGAAATACAGACAGATCACACAGAAATACAGACAGGGATTACACAGATATACAGACAGATCACACAGAAATACAGACAGATCACACAGAAATACAGACAGGGATCACACAGAAATACAGACAGGGATCACACAGAAATACAGACAGGGATCACACAGAAATACAGAGAGGGATCACACAGAAATACAGACAGATCACACAGAAATACAGCCAGATCACACAGAAATACAGACAGATCACACAGAAATACGGACAGGGATCACACAGAAATACAGTTAGGGATCACACAGAAATACAGACAGATGACACAGAAATACAGAAAGATCACACAGAAATACAGACAGGGATCACACAGAAATACAGAGAGGGATCACACAGAAATGCAGACAGATCACACAGAAATACAGACAGGGATCACACTGAAATACAGACAGATCACACAGAAATACAGACAGGGATCACTCAGAAATACAAACAGGGGTCACACAGAAATACAGACAGGTCACACAGAAATACAGATAGAGATCACACAGAAATACAGACAGATCACACAGAAATACAGACAGGGTCACACAGAAATAGAGAGAGGGATCACACAGAAATACAGACAGATCACACAGAAATACAGACAGGGATCACTCAGAAATACAAACAGGGGTCACACAGAAATACAGACAGGTCACACAGAAATACAGATAGAGATCACACAGAAATACAGACAGATCACACAGAAATACAGACAGATCACACAGAAATACAGACAGGGATCACTCAGAAATACAAACAGGGGTCACACAGAAATACAGACAGGTCACACAGAAATACAGATAGAGATCACACAGAAATACAGACAGATCACACAGAAATACAGACAGGGATCACACAGAAATACAGACAGGGATCACACAGAAATACAGACGAGGGTCACACAGAAATACAGACAGGGATAACACAGAAATACAGACAGGGATCACACAGAAATACAGACAGATCACACAGAAATACAGACGGGGGTCACACAGAAATACAGAGAGGTATCACACAGAAATACAGACAGATCACACAGAAATACAGACAGATCACACAGAAATACAGACAGATCACACAGAAATACAGACAGGGATTACACAGAAATACAGACAGATCACACAGAAATACAGACAGATCACACAGAAATACAGACAGGGATCACACAGAAATACAGACAGGGATCACACAGAAATACAGACAGATCACACAGAAATACGGACAGGGATCACACAGAAATACAGTTAGGGATCACACAGAAATACAGACAGATGACACAGAAATACAGACAGATCACACAGAAATACAGACAGGGATCACACAGAAATACAGAGAGGGATCACACAGAAATGCAGACAGATCACACAGAAATACAGACAGGGATCACACTGAAATACAGACAGATCACACAGAAATACAGACAGGGATCACTCAGAAATACAAACAGGGGTCACACAGAAATACAGACAGGTCACACAGAAATACAGATAGAGATCACACAGAAATACAGACAGATCACACAGAAATACAGACAGGGTCACACAGAAATAGAGAGAGGGATCACACAGAAATACAGACAGATCACACAGAAATACAGACAGGGATCACACAGAAATACAGACAGATCACACAGAAATACAGACAGGGATCACACAGAAATACAGACAGATCACACAGAAATACAGATAGAGATCACACAGAAATACAGACAGATCACACAGAAATAGAGAAAGGGATCACACAGAAATACAGACAGGGATCACACAGAAATACAGACAGGGATCACACAGAAATTCAGACAGGGATCACACAGAAATAGAGAAAGGGATCACACAGAAATACAGACAGATCACACAGAAATACAGATGGAGATCACACAGAAATACAGACAGATCACACAGAAATACAGACAGTGATCACACAGAAATACACAAAAGGGATCACACAGAAATACAGACGAGGGTCACACAGAAATACAGACAGGGATAACACAGAAATACAGACAGGGATCACACAGAAATACAGACAGATCACACAGAAATACAGATGGGGATCACACAGAAATACAGACAGATCACACAGAAATACAGACAGATCACACAGAAATACAGACAGGGATTACACAGATATACAGACAGATCACACAGAAATACAGACAGATCACACAGAAATACAGACAGGGATCACACAGAAATACAGACAGGGATCACACAGAAATACAGAGAGGGATCACACAGAAATACAGACAGATCACACAGAAATACAGCCAGATCACACAGAAATACAGACAGATCACACAGAAATACGGACAGGGATCACACAGAAATACAGTTAGGGATCACACAGAAATACAGACAGATGACACAGAAATACAGAAAGATCACACAGAAATACAGACAGGGATCACACAGAAATACAGAGAGGGATCACACAGAAATGCAGACAGATCACACAGAAATACAGACAGGGATCACACTGAAATACAGACAGATCACACAGAAATATAGACAGGGATCACTCAGAAATACAAACAGGGGTCACACAGAAATACAGACAGGTCACACAGAAATACAGATAGAGATCACACAGAAATACAGACAGATCACACAGAAATACAGACAGGGTCACACAGAAATAGAGAGAGGGATCACACAGAAATACAGACAGATCACACAGAAATACAGACAGGGATCACTCAGAAATACAAACAGGGGTCACACAGAAATACAGACAGGTCACACAGAAATACAGATAGAGATCACACAGAAATACAGACAGATCACACAGAAATACAGACAGATCACACAGAAATACAGACAGGGATCACTCAGAAATACAAACAGGGGTCACACAGAAATACAGACAGGTCACACAGAAATACAGATAGAGATCACACAGAAATACAGACAGATCACACAGAAATACAGACAGGGATCACACAGAAATACAGACAGGGATCACACAGAAATACAGACGAGGGTCACACAGAAATACAGACAGGGATAACACAGAAATACAGACAGGGATCACACAGAAATACAGACAGATCACACAGAAATACAGACGGGGGTCACACAGAAATACAGAGAGGTATCACACAGAAATACAGACAGATCACACAGAAATACAGACAGATCACACAGAAATACAGACAGATCACACAGAAATACAGACAGGGATTACACAGAAATACAGACAGATCACACAGAAATACAGACAGATCACACAGAAATACAGACAGGGATCACACAGAAATACAGACAGGGATCACACAGAAATACAGACAGATCACACAGAAATACAGACAGATGACACAGAAATACAGACAGATCACACAGAAATACAGACAGGGATCACACAGAAATACAGAGAGGGATCACACAGAAATGCAGACAGATCACACAGAAATACAGACAGGGATCACACTGAAATACAGACAGATCACACAGAAATACAGACAGGGATCACTCAGAAATACAAACAGGGGTCACACAGAAATACAGACAGGTCACACAGAAATACAGATAGAGATCACACAGAAATACAGACAGATCACACAGAAATACAGACAGGGTCACACAGAAATAGAGAGAGGGATCACACAGAAATACAGACAGATCACACAGAAATACAGACAGGGATCACACAGAAATACAGACAGATCACACAGAAATACAGACAGGGATCACACAGAAATACAGACAGATCACACAGAAATACAGATAGAGATCACACAGAAATACAGACCGATCACACAGAAATAGAGAAAGGGATCACACAGAAATACAGACAGGGATCACACAGAAATACAGACAGGGATCACACAGAAATTCAGACAGGGATCACACAGAAATAGAGAAAGGGATCACACAGAAATACAGACAGATCACACAGAAATACAGATGGAGATCACACAGAAATACAGACAGATCACACAGAAATACAGACAGTGATCACACAGAAATACACAAAAGGGATCACACAGAAATACAGACGAGGGTCACACAGAAATACAGACAGGGATAACACAGAAATACAGACAGGGATCACACAGAAATACAGACAGATCACACAGAAATACAGATGGGGATCACACAGAAATACAGACAGATCACACAGAAATACAGACAGATCACACAGAAATACAGACAGGGATCACACAGAAATACAGACAGATCACACAGAAATACAGACAGATCAGACAGAAATACAGACAGGGATCACACAGAAAAACAGACAGGGATCACACAGAAATACAGAGAGGGATCACACAGAAATACAGACAGATCACACAGAAATACAGCCAGATCACACAGAAATACAGACAGATCACACAGAAATACGGACAGGGATCACACAGAAATACAGTTAGGGATCACACAGAAATACAGACAGATGACACAGAAATACAGACAGATCACACAGAAATACAGACAGGGATCACACAGAAATTCAGAGAGGGATCACACAGAAATGCAGACAGATCACACAGAAATACAGACAGGGATCACACAGAAATACAGACAGGGATCACACAGAAATACAGACAGGGATCACACAGAAATACAGACAGGTTACACAGAAATACAGACAGGGATCACTCAGAAATACAAACAGGGGTCACACAGAAATACAGACAGGTTACACAGAAATACAGATAGAGATCACACAGAAATACAGACAGATCACACAGAAATACAGACAGGATCACACAGAAATAGAGAGAGGGATCACACAGAAATACAGACAGATCACACAGAAATACAGACAGGGATCACACAGAAATACAGACAGATCACACAGAAATACAGATAGAGATCACACAGAAATACAGACAGATCACACAGAAATACAGACAGGGATCACACAGAAATAGAGAGAGGGATCACACAGAAATACAGACAGATCACACAGAAATACAGACAGGGATCACACAGAAATACAGACAGGGATCACACAGAAATACAGACAGGGATCACACAGAAATACAGATGGAGATCACACAGAAATACAGAGAGGGATCACACAGAAATACAGACAGATCACACAAAAATACAGATAGAGATCACACAGAAATAGAGAGAGTGATCACACAGAAATACAGACAGATCACAAAGAATACAGAGAGGGATCACACAGCAATACAGATAGATCACACAGAAATACAGACAGATCACACAGAAATACAGACAGGGATCACACAGAAATACAAACAGGGATCACACAGAAATACAGACAGATCACACAGAAATACAGACAGATCACACAGAAATACAGATGGAGATCACACAGAAATACAGATGGAGATCACACAGAAATACAGACAGGGATCACACAGAAATAAAGACAGATCACACAAAGATACACATAGAGATCACACAGAAATACAGACAGATCACACAGAAATACAGAGAGGGATCACACAGAAATACAGACAGATCACACAGAAATACAGAGAGGGATCACACAGAAATACAGACAGGGATCACACAGAAATACAGAGAGGGATCACACAGAAATACAGATAGAGATCACACAGAAATACTAAGAGGGATCACACAGAAATACAGACAGATCACACAGAAATACAGAGAGGGATCACACAGAAATACAGACAGATCACACAGAAATACAGAGAGGGATCACACAGAAATACAGACAGATCACACAGAAATACAGACTGGAGCCACACAGAAATACAGACAGATCACACAGAAATACAGACAGGGACACACAGAAATACAGACAGATCACCCAGAAATACAGACAGATCACACAAAAATACAGACAGGGATCACACATAATACAGAGAGGGATCACACAGAAATACAGATAGAGATCACACAGAAATACAGATAGGGATCACACAGAAATACAGACAGATCACACAGAAATACAGACTGATCACACAGAAATACAGACAGATCACACAGAAATACAGATGGGGATCAAACAGAAATACAGACAGATCTCACAGAAATACAGACAGGGATCACACAGAAATACACACAGGGATCACGAAGAAATACAGACAGGGACACACAGAAATACAGATAGATCACACAGAAATACAGATGGGGATCAAACAGAAATACAGACAGATCTCACAGAAATACAGACAGGGATCACACAGAAATACACACAGGGATCACGAAGAAATACAGACAGGGACACACAGAAATACAGATAGATCACACAGAAATACAGACAGGGATCACACAGAAATACAGACAGGGATCACACAGAATTACAGACGGGGATCATATAGAAATACAGATAGATCACACAGAAATAGAGACAGGGATCACACAGAAATACAGACAGGGATCACACGGAAATACAGAGAGGGATCACACAGAAATAGAGAACGGGATCACACAGAAATACAGACAGGGATCAAACAGAAATACAGACAGATCACACAGAAATACAGACGGGGATCACACAGAAATACAGATAGAACACACAGAAATACAGACAGATAAGACAGAAACACAGATAGATCATACAGATATAAGGATAGATCACACAGAAATACAGACAGATCACACAGAAATACAGACAGATCACACAGAAATACAGACAGGGATCACACAGAAATACAGACAGGGGTCACACAGAAATACAGAGAGGGATCACACAGAAATACAGACAGATCACACAGAAATACAGCCAGATCACACAGAAATACAGACAGATCACACAGAAATACAGACAGGGATCACACAGAAATACAGACAGATCACACATAAATACAGATAGAGATCACACAGAAATACAGACAGATCACACAGAAATACAGACAGGGATCACACAGAAATAGAGAGAGGGATCACACAGAAATACAGACAGATCACACAGAAATACAGACAGGGATAATACAGAAATACAGACAGATCACACAGAAATACAGACAGGGATCACACAGAAATACAGACAGGGATCACACAGAAATACAGACAGGGATCACACAGAAATACAGACAGATCACACAGAAATACAGATAGAACACTCAGAAACACAGACAGGGATCACACAGAAATAGAGACAGATCACTCAGAAATACAGCCAGATCACACAGAAATACAGACAGATCACACATAAATACAGACGGTGATCACACAGAAATACAGACAGATCACACAGAAATACAGATGGGAATCTCACAGAAATACAGACAGATCACACAGAAATACAGACAGATCACATAGAAATACAGACAGGGATCACACAGAAATACAGACAGGGATCACACATGAATACAGACGGTGATCACACAGAAATACTACCAGATCACTCAGAAATACAGACAGATTACACAGAAATACAGACAGGGATCACACAGAAATACAGACAGGGATCACACAGAAATACAGACAGATCACACAGAAATACAGATAGATCATACAGATATACAGACAGGGATCACACAGAAATACAGACAGCGATCACACAGAAATACAGAGAGGGATCACACAGAAATAGAGAAAGGTATCACACAGAAATACAGACAGGGATCACACAGAAATACAGACAGGGATCACACAGAAATACAGAGAGGGATCACACAGAAATAGAGAAAGGGATCACACAGAAATACAGACGGGGATCACACAGAAATACAGATAGATCATACAGATATACAGACAGGGATCACACAGAAATACAGACAGCGATCACACAGAAATACAGAGAGGGATCACACAGAAATAGAGAAAGGGATCACACAGAAATACAGACAGGGATCACACAGAAACACAGAGAGGGATCACACAGAAATACAGACGGATCACACAGAAATACAGATAGAACACTCAGAAACACAGACAGGGATCACACTGAAATAGAGACAGATCACTCAGAAATACAGCCAGATCACACAGAAATACAGACAGATCACACATAAATACAGACGGTGATCACACAGAAATACAGACAGATCACACAGAAATACAGATGGGAATCTCACAGAAATACAGACAGATCACACAGAAATACAGACAGATCACACAGAAATACAGACAGGGATCACACAGAAATACAGACAGGGATCACACATAAATACAGACGGTGATCACACAGAAATACTACCAGATCACTCAGAAATACAGACAGATCACACAGAAATACAGACAGATCACTCAGAAATACAGACAGATCACACAGAAATAGAGACAGGGAGCACACAGAAATACAGATAGAACACACACAAATACAGACAGATCACACAGACATAGAGACAGGGATCACACAGAAATACAGCCAGATCACACAGCAATACAGACAGATCACACAGAAATACAGACAGATCACACAGAAATACAGACAGGGATCACACAGAAATACAGACAGATCACACAGAAATACAGACAGGGATCACACAGAAATACAGAGAGGGATCACACAGAAATATAGTCACGGATCACACAGAAATACAGACAGATCACACAGAAATACAGACAGATCGCACAGAAATATAGACAGGGATCACACTGAAATACAGACAGGGATCACAAAGAGATACAGACAGATCACACAGAAATACAGACAGATCACACAGAAATATAGACAGGGATAACACACAAATACAGACAGATCACACAGAAATACAGACAGGGATCACACAGAAATACAGACAGATCACACAGAAATACAGACAGGGATCACACAGAAATACAGACAGATCACACAGAAATACAGACAGATCACACAGAAATACAGACAGGGATCACACAGAAATACAGACAGATCACACAGAAATACAGACAGGGATCACACTGAAATACAGACAGGAATCACACAGAGATACAGATAGATCACACAGAAATACAGACAGATCACACAGAAATACAGACAGGGATCACACAGAAATACAGACAGATCACACAGAAATACAGACAGGGATCACACAGAAATACAGATGGGGATCACACAGAAATACAGATAGATCACACAGAAATACAGACAGATCACACAGTAATACAGACAGGGATCACACAGAGATACAGATAGATCACACAGAAATACAGACAGATCACACAGAAATACAGACAGGGATCACACAGAGATACAGATAGATCACACAGAAATACAGACAGATCACACAGAAATACAGACAGGGATCACAAAGAAATACAGACAGGGATCACACAGAAATACAGACGGGGATCACACAGAAATACAGATAGATCACACAGAAATACACACAGGGATCACACAGAAATACAGACAGGGATCACACAGAAATACAGAGATGGATCACACAGAAATAGAGAAAGGGATCACACAGAAATACAGACAGGGATCACACAGAAATACAGACAGGGATCACACGGAAATACAGACAGATCACACAGAAATACAGACAGGGATCACACAGAAATACAGACAGATCACACAGAAATACAGACAGGGATCACACAGAAATACAGACAGGGATCACACAGAAATACAGACAGATCACACAGAAATAGAGACGGGGATCACACAGAAATACAGATAGAACACACAGAAACACAGACAGGGATCACACAGAAATACAGATGGGAATCACACAGAAATAGAGACAGATCACACAGAAATACAGCCAGATCACACAGAAATACAGACGGGGATCACACTGAAATACAGACAGATCACACAGAAATACAGACGGGGATCACACAGAAATACAGACAGATCACACAGAAATACAGACAGGGATCACACAGAAATACAGACAGGGATCACACAGAAATACAGACAGGGATCACACAGAATTACAGACGGGGATCATATAGAAATACAGATAGATCACACAGAAATAGAGACAGGGATCACACAGAAATACAGACAGGGATCACACGGAAATACAGAGAGGGATCACACAGAAATAGAGAACGGGATCACACAGAAATACAGACAGGGATCAAACAGAAATACAGACAGATCACACAGAAATACAGACTGGGATCACACAGAAATACAGATAGATCACACAGAAATACAGACAGATAAGACAGATAGATCATACAGATATAAAGATAGATCACACAGAAATACAGACAGATCACACAGAAATACAGACAGATCACACAGAAATACAGACAGGGATCACACAGAAATACAGACAGGGATCACACAGAAATACAGAGAGGGATCACACAGAAATACAGACAGATCACACAGAAATACAGCCAGATCACACAGAAATACAGACAGATCACACAGAAATACAGACAGATCACACAGAAATACAGACAGGGATCACACAGAAATACAGACAGATCACACAGAAATACAGATAGAGATCACACAGAAATACAGACAGATCACACAGAAATACAGACAGGGATCACACAGAAATAGAGAGAGGGATCACACAGAAATACAGACAGATCACACAGAAATACAGACAGGGATAATACAGAAATACAGACAGATCACACAGAAATACAGACAGGGATCACACAGAAATACAGACAGGGATCACACAGAAATACAGACAGGGATGACACAGAAATACAGACAGGGATCACACAGAAATACAGATGGAGATCGCACAGAAATACAGAGAGGGATCACACAGAAATACAGACAGATCACACAGAAATACAGATAGATCATACAGATATACAGACAGGGATCACACAGAAATACAGATGGAGATCACACAGAAATACAGAGAGGGATCACACAGAAATACAGACAGATCACACAGAAATACAGATAGATCATACAGATATACAGACAGGGATCACACAGAAATACAGATGGAGATCACACAGAAATACAGAGAGGGATCACACAGAAATACAGACAGATCACACAGAAATACAGATAGATCATACAGATATACAGACAGGGATCACACAGAAATACAGACAGCGATCACACAGAAATACAGAGAGGGATCACACAGAAATAGAGAAAGGGATCACACAGAAATACAGACAGGGATCACACAGAAATACAGACAGGGATCACACAGAAATACAGAGAGGGATCACACAGAAATAGAGAAAGGGATCACACAGAAATACAGACGGGGATCACATAGAAATACAGATAGATCATACAGATATACAGACAGGGATCACACAGAAATACAGACAGCGATCACACAGAAATACAGAGAGGGATCACACAGAAATAGACAAAGGGATCACACAGAAATACAGACAGGGATCACACAGAAACACAGAGAGGGATCACACAGAAATACAGACGGATCACACAGAAATACAGATAGAACACTCAGAAATACAGACAGGGATCACACAGAAATAGAGACAGATCACTCAGAAATACAGCCAGATCACACAGAAATACAGACAGATCACACATAAATACAGACGGTGATCACACAGAAATACAGACAGATCACACAGAAATACAGATGGGAATCTCACAGAAATACAGACAGATCACACAGAAATACAGACAGATCACACAGAAATACAGACAGGGATCACACAGAAATACAGACAGGGATCACACATAAATACAGACGGTGATCACACAGAAATACTACCAGATCACTCAGAAATACAGACAGATCACACAGAAATACAGACAGATCACTCAGAAATACAGACAGATCACACAGAAATAGAGACAGGGAGCACACAGAAATACAGATAGAACACACACAAATACAGACAGATCACACAGACATAGAGACAGGGATCACACAGAAATACAGCCAGATCACACAGTAATACAGACAGATCACACAGAAATACAGACAGATCACACAGAAATACAGACAGGGATCACACAGAAATACAGACAGATCACACAGAAATACAGACAGGGATCACACAGAAATACAGACAGATCACACGGAAATACAGAGAGGGATCACACAGAAATACACACAGGGATCACACAGAAATACAGACAGATCACACAGAAATACAGACAGGGATCACACAGAAATACAGAGAGGGATCACACAGAAATATAGACACTGATCACACAGAAATACAGACAGATCACACAGAAATACAGACAGATCGCACAGAAATATAGACAGGGATCACACTGAAATACAGACAGGGATCACAAAGAGATACAGACAGATCACACAGAAATACAGACAGATCACACAGAAATACAGACAGGGATAACACACAAATACAGACAGATCACACAGAAATACAGACAGGGATCACACAGAAATACAGACAGATCACACAGAAATACAGACAGGGATCACACAGAAATACAGACAGATCACACAGAAATACAGACAGATCACACAGAAATACAGACAGGGATCACACAGAAATACAGACAGATCACACAGAAATACAGACAGGGATCACACTGAAATACAGACAGGAATCACACAGAGATACAGATAGATCACACAGAAATACAGACAGCTCACACAGAAATACAGACAGGGATCACACAGAAATACAGACAGATCACACAGAAATACAGACAGGGATCACACAGAAATACAGATGGGGATCACACAGAAATACAGATAGATCACACAGAAATACAGACAGATCACACAGTAATACAGACAGGGATCACACAGAGATACAGATAGATCACACAGAAATACAGACAGATCACACAGAAATACAGACAGGGATCACACAGAGATACAGATAGATCACACAGAAATACAGACAGGGATCACACAGAAATACAGACAGGGATCACAAAGAAATACAGACAGGGATCACACAGAAATACAGACGGGGATCACACAGAAATACAGATAGATCACACAGAAATACACACAGGGATCACACAGAAATACAGACAGGGATCACACAGAAATACAGAGATGGATCACACAGAAATAGAGAAAGGGATCACACAGAAATACAGACAGGGATCACACAGAAATACAGACAGGGATCACACAGAAATACAGACAGATCACACAGAAATACAGACAGGGATCACACAGAAATACAGACAGATCACACAGAAATACAGACAGGGATCACACAGAAATACAGACAGGGATCACACAGAAATACAGACAGATCACACAGAAATAGAGACGGGGATCACACAGAAATACAGATAGAACACACAGAAACACAGACAGGGATCACACAGAAATACAGATGGGAATCACACAGAAATAGAGACAGATCACACAGAAATACAGCCAGATCACACAGAAATACAGACGGGGATCACACTGAAATACAGACAGATCACACAGAAATACAGACGGGGATCACACAGAAATACAGACAGATCACTCAGAAATACAGACAGATCACACAGAAATACAGATGGGGATCACACAGAAATACAGACAGATCTCTCAGAAATACAGACAGGGATCACACAGAAATAGACACAGGGATCACGAAGAAATACAGACAGGGACACACAGAAATATAGATAGATCACACAGAAATACAGACGGGGATCATATAGAAATACAGATAGATCACACAGAAATAGAGAGAGGGGTCACACAGAAATACAGACAGATCACACAGAAATAGAGACAGGGATCACACAGAAATACAGACAGATCACACAGAAATAGAGACAGGGATCACACAGAAATACAGACAGATCACACAGAAATAGAGACAGGGATCACACAGAAATACAGACAGATCACACAGAAATAGAGACAGGGATCACACAGAAATACAGACAGGGATCACACAGAAATACAGACGGGGATTACACAGAAATACAGACAGATCACTCAGAAATACAGACAGATCACACAGAAATACAGATGGGGATCACACAGAAATACAGACAGATCTCTCAGAAATACAGACAGGGATCACACAGATATACAGAGAGGGATCACACAGAAATACAGACGGGGATCACACAGAAATAGAGACAGGGATCACACAGAAATACAGACAGGGATCACACAGAAATACAGACAGGGATCACACAGAAATACAGACGGGGATCACACAGAAATGCAGACAGGGATCACACAGAAATACAGACAGGGATCACACAGAAATACAGACAGATCACACAGAAATACAGATTGGGATCACACAGAAATACAGACAGATCTCTCAGAAATACAGACAGGGATCACACAGATATACAGAGAGGGATCACACAGAAATACAGACAGGGATCACACAGAAATAGACACAGGGATCACGAAGAAATACAGACAGGGACACACAGAAATAAAGATCGATCACACAGAAATACAGACGGGGATCATATAGAAATACAGATAGATCACACAGAAATAGAGACAGGGATCACACAGAAATCCAGACAGATCACACAGAAATAGAGACAGGGATCACACAGAAATACAGACAGATCACACAGAAATAGAGACAGGGATCACACAGAAATACAGACAGATCACACAGAAATAGAGACAGGGATCACACAGAAATACAGACAGATCACACAGAAATAGAGACAGGGATCACACAGAAATACAGACAGATCACACAGAAATAGAGACAGGGATCACACAGAAATACAGACAGATCACACAGAAATAGAGACAGGGATCACACAGAAATACAGACAGATCACACAGAAATACATACAGATCACACAGAAATAGAGACAGGGATCACACAGAAATAGAGACAGGGATCACACAGAAATACAGACAGGGATCACACAGAAATAGAGACGGGGATCACACAGAAATACAGACAGGGTTCACACAGAAATACAGATAGAACACACAGAAATACAGACAGATCACACAGAAACACAGATAGATCACACAGATATAAAGATAGATCACACAGAAATACAGACAGATCACACAGAAATACAGACAGGGATCACACAGAAATACAGACAGGGATCACACAGAAATACAGACAGATCACACAGAAATACAGACAGATCACACAGAAATACAGACAGATCACACAGAAATACAGACGGGGATCACACAGAAATACAGATAGATCACACAGAAATACAGACAGGGAACGCACAGAAATGCAGACAGATCACACAGAAATGCAGACAGATCACAGAGAAATGCAGACAGATCACACAGAAATACAGACGGGGATCACACAGAAATACAGACAGATCACTCAGAAATACAGACAGGGATCACACTGAAATACAGACAGATCACACAGAAATACAGACAGGGATCACACAGAAATACAGATAGATCACACAGAAATACAGACAGGGATCACACAGAAATACAGACAGGGATCACACAGAAATACAGAGATGGATCACACAGAAATAGAGAAAGGGATCACACAGAAATACAGACAGGGATCACACAGAAATACAGACAGGGATCACACAGAAATACAGACAGATCACATAGAAATACAGACAGGGATCACACAGAAATACAGACAGATCACACAGAAATACAGACAGGGATCACACAGAAATACAGACTGGGATCACACAGAAATACAGACAGATCACACAGAAATAGAGACGGGGATCACACAGAAATACAGATAGAACACACAGAAACACAGACAGGGATCACACAGAAATACAGATGGGGATCACACAGAAATAGAGACAGATCACACAGAAATACAGCCAGATCACACAAAAATACAGACGGGGATCACATTGAAATACAGACAGATCACACAGAAATACAGACGGGGATCACACGGAAATACAGATGGGGATCACACAGAAATAGAGACAGATCACACAGAAATACAGCCAGATCACACAGAAATACAGACGGGGATCACACAGAAATACAGACGGGGATCACACAGAAATACAGCCAGATCACTCAGAAATACAGACAGATCACACAGAAATACAGATGGGGATCACACAGAAATACAGACAGATCTCTCAGAAATACAGACAGGGATCACACAGATATACAGAGAGGGATCACACAGAAATACAGACAGGGATCACACAGAAATAGACACAGGGATCACGAAGAAATACAGACAGGGACACACAGAAATACAGATAGCTCACACAGAAATACAGACGGGGATCATATAGAAATACAGATAGATCACACAGAAATAGAGACAGGGATCACACAGAAATACAGACAGATCACACAGAAATAGAGACAGGGATCACACAGAAATACAGACAGATCACACAGAAATAGAGAGAGGGATCACACAGAAATACAGACAGATCACACAGAAATAGAGACAGGGATCACACAGAAATACAGACAGATCACACAGAAATAGAGACAGGGATCACACAGAAATACAGACAGATCACACAGAAATAGAGACAGGGATCACACAGAAATACAGACAGATCACACAGAAATAGAGACAGGGATCACACAGAAATACAGACAGGGATCACACAGAAATACAGACGGGGATCACACAGAAATAGAGACAGGGATCACACAGAAATACAGACAGATCACACAGAAATAGAGACAGGGATCACACAGAATAACAGACAGGGATCACACAGAAATACAGACAGGGATCACACAGAAATACAGACGGGGATCACACAGAAATACAGACAGATCACTCAGAAATACAGACAGATCACACAGAAATACAGATGGGGATCACACAGAAATACAGACAGGGATCACACAGATATACAGAGAGGGATCACACAGAAATACAGACAGGGATCACACAGAAATAGACACAGGGATCACAAAGAAATACAGACAGGGACACACAGAAATACAGATCGATCACACAGAAATACAGACGGGGATCATATAGAAATACAGATAGATCACACAGAAATAGAGACAGGGATCACACAGAAATACAGACAGATCACACAGAAATAGAGACAGGGATCACACAGAAATACAGACAGATCACACAGAAATAGAGACAGGGATCACACAGAAATACAGACAGATCACACAGAAATAGAGACAGGGATCACACAGAAATACAGACAGATCACACAGAAATAGAGACAGGGATCACACAGAAATACAGACAGATCACACAGAAATAGAGACAGGGATCACACAGAAATACAGACAGATCACACAGAAATAGAGAGAGGGATCACACAGAAATACAGACAGATCACACAGAAATAGAGACAGGGATCACACAGAAATACAGACAGATCACTCAGAAATACAGACAGATCACACAGAAATACAGATGGGGATCACACAGAAATACAGACAGATCTCTCAGAAATACAGACAGGGATCACACAGATATACAGAGAGGGATCACACTGAAATACAGACAGGGATCACACAGAAATAGACACAGGGATCACGAAGAAATACAGACAGGGACACACAGAAATACAGATCGATCACACAGAAATACAGACGGGGATCATATAGAAATACAGATAGATCACACAGAAATAGAGACAGGGATCACACAGAAATACAGACAGATCACACAGAAATAGAGACAGGGATCACACAGAAATACAGACAGATCACACAGAAATAGAGAGAGGGATCACACAGAAATACAGACAGATCACACAGAAATAGAGACAGGGATCACACAGAAATACAGACAGATCACACAGAAATAGAGAGAGGGATCACACAGAAATACAGACAGATCACACAGAAATAGAGACAGGGATCACACAGAAATACAGACAGATCACACAGAAATAGAGAGAGGGATCACACAGAAATACAGACAGATCACACAGAAATAGAGACAGGGATCACACAGAAATACAGACAGATCACACAGAAATAGAGACAGGGATCACACAGAAATACAGACAGATCACACAGAAATAGAGACAGGGATCACACAGAAATACAGACAGATCACACAGAAATACATACAGATCACACAGAAATAGAGACAGGGATCACACAGAAATACAGACAGGGATCACACATAAATAGAGACGGGGATCACACAGAAATACAGACAGGGATCACACAGAAATACAGATAGAACACACAGAAATACAGACAGATCACACAGAAACACAGATAGATCACACAGATATACAGATAGATCACACAGAAATACAGACAGATCACACAGAAATACAGACAGGGATCACACAGAAATACAGATAGATCACACAGAAATACAGACAGGGAACGCACAGAAATGCAGACAGATCACACAGAAATGCAGACAGATCACAGAGAAATGCAGACAGATCACACAGAAATACAGACGGGGATCACACAGAAATACAGTCAGATCACTCAGAAATACAGACAGGGATCACACTGAAATACAGACAGATCACACAGAAATACAGACAGGGATCACACAGAAATACAGAGATGGATCACACAGAAATAGAGAAAGGGATCACACAGAAATACAGACAGGGATCACACAGAAATACAGACAGGGATCACACAGAAATACAGACAGATCACACAGAAATACAGACAGGGATCACACAGAAATACAGACAGATCACACAGAAATACAGACAGGGATCACACAGAAATACAGACAGATCACACAGAAATACAGACAGGGATCACTCAGAAATACAAACAGGGGTCACACAGAAATACAGACAGGTCACACAGAAATACAGATAGAGATCACACAGAAATACAGACAGATCACACAGAAATACAGACAGATCACACAGAAATACAGACAGGGATCACTCAGAAATACAAACAGGGGTCACACAGAAATACAGACAGGTCACACAGAAATACAGATAGAGATCACACAGAAATACAGACAGATCACACAGAAATACAGACAGGGATCACACAGAAATACAGACAGGGATCACACAGAAATACAGACGAGGGTCACACAGAAATACAGACAGGGATAACACAGAAATACAGACAGGGATCACACAGAAATACAGACAGATCACACAGAAATACAGACGGGGGTCACACAGAAATACAGAGAGGTATCACACAGAAATACAGACAGATCACACAGAAATACAGACAGATCACACAGAAATACAGACAGATCACACAGAAATACAGACAGGGATTACACAGAAATACAGACAGATCACACAGAAATACAGACAGATCACACAGAAATACAGACAGGGATCACACAGAAATACAGACAGGGATCACACAGAAATACAGACAGATCACACAGAAATACGGACAGGGATCACACAGAAATACAGTTAGGGATCACACAGAAATACAGACAGATGACACAGAAATACAGACAGATCACACAGAAATACAGACAGGGATCACACAGAAATACAGAGAGGGATCACACAGAAATGCAGACAGATCACACAGAAATACAGACAGGGATCACACTGAAATACAGACAGATCACACAGAAATACAGACAGGGATCACTCAGAAATACAAACAGGGGTCACACAGAAATACAGACAGGTCACACAGAAATACAGATAGAGATCACACAGAAATACAGACAGATCACACAGAAATACAGACAGGGTCACACAGAAATAGAGAGAGGGATCACACAGAAATACAGACAGATCACACAGAAATACAGACAGGGATCACACAGAAATACAGACAGATCACACAGAAATACAGACAGGGATCACACAGAAATACAGACAGATCACACAGAAATACAGATAGAGATCACACAGAAATACAGACAGATCACACAGAAATAGAGAAAGGGATCACACAGAAATACAGACAGGGATCACACAGAAATACAGACAGGGATCACACAGAAATTCAGACAGGGATCACACAGAAATAGAGAAAGGGATCACACAGAAATACAGACAGATCACACAGAAATACAGATGGAGATCACACAGAAATACAGACAGATCACACAGAAATACAGACAGTGATCACACAGAAATACACAAAAGGGATCACACAGAAATACAGACGAGGGTCACACAGAAATACAGACAGGGATAACACAGAAATACAGACAGGGATCACACAGAAATACAGACAGATCACACAGAAATACAGATGGGGATCACACAGAAATACAGACAGATCACACAGAAATACAGACAGATCACACAGAAATACAGACAGGGATTACACAGATATACAGACAGATCACACAGAAATACAGACAGATCACACAGAAATACAGACAGGGATCACACAGAAATACAGACAGGGATCACACAGAAATACAGAGAGGGATCACACAGAAATACAGACAGATCACACAGAAATACAGCCAGATCACACAGAAATACAGACAGATCACACAGAAATACGGACAGGGATCACACAGAAATACAGTTAGGGATCACACAGAAATACAGACAGATGACACAGAAATACAGAAAGATCACACAGAAATACAGACAGGGATCACACAGAAATACAGAGAGGGATCACACAGAAATGCAGACAGATCACACAGAAATACAGACAGGGATCACACTGAAATACAGACAGATCACACAGAAATATAGACAGGGATCACTCAGAAATACAAACAGGGGTCACACAGAAATACAGACAGGTCACACAGAAATACAGATAGAGATCACACAGAAATACAGACAGATCACACAGAAATACAGACAGGGTCACACAGAAATAGAGAGAGGGATCACACAGAAATACAGACAGATCACACAGAAATACAGACAGGGATCACTCAGAAATACAAACAGGGGTCACACAGAAATACAGACAGGTCACACAGAAATACAGATAGAGATCACACAGAAATACAGACAGATCACACAGAAATACAGACAGATCACACAGAAATACAGACAGGGATCACTCAGAAATACAAACAGGGGTCACACAGAAATACAGACAGGTCACACAGAAATACAGATAGAGATCACACAGAAATACAGACAGATCACACAGAAATACAGACAGGGATCACACAGAAATACAGACAGGGATCACACAGAAATACAGACGAGGGTCACACAGAAATACAGACAGGGATAACACAGAAATACAGACAGGGATCACACAGAAATACAGACAGATCACACAGAAATACAGACGGGGGTCACACAGAAATACAGAGAGGTATCACACAGAAATACAGACAGATCACACAGAAATACAGACAGATCACACAGAAATACAGACAGATCACACAGAAATACAGACAGGGATTACACAGAAATACAGACAGATCACACAGAAATACAGACAGATCACACAGAAATACAGACAGGGATCACACAGAAATACAGACAGGGATCACACAGAAATACAGACAGATCACACAGAAATACAGACAGATGACACAGAAATACAGACAGATCACACAGAAATACAGACAGGGATCACACAGAAATACAGAGAGGGATCACACAGAAATGCAGACAGATCACACAGAAATACAGACAGGGATCACACTGAAATACAGACAGATCACACAGAAATACAGACAGGGATCACTCAGAAATACAAACAGGGGTCACACAGAAATACAGACAGGTCACACAGAAATACAGATAGAGATCACACAGAAATACAGACAGATCACACAGAAATACAGACAGGGTCACACAGAAATAGAGAGAGGGATCACACAGAAATACAGACAGATCACACAGAAATACAGACAGGGATCACACAGAAATACAGACAGATCACACAGAAATACAGACAGGGATCACACAGAAATACAGACAGATCACACAGAAATACAGATAGAGATCACACAGAAATACAGACAGATCACACAGAAATAGAGAAAGGGATCACACAGAAATACAGACAGGGATCACACAGAAATACAGACAGGGATCACACAGAAATTCAGACAGGGATCACACAGAAATAGAGAAAGGGATCACACAGAAATACAGACAGATCACACAGAAATACAGATGGAGATCACACAGAAATACAGACAGATCACACAGAAATACAGACAGTGATCACACAGAAATACACAAAAGGGATCACACAGAAATACAGACGAGGGTCACACAGAAATACAGACAGGGATAACACAGAAATACAGACAGGGATCACACAGAAATACAGACAGATCACACAGAAATACAGATGGGGATCACACAGAAATACAGACAGATCACACAGAAATACAGACAGATCACACAGAAATACAGACAGGGATCACACAGAAATACAGACAGATCACACAGAAATACAGACAGATCAGACAGAAATACAGACAGGGATCACACAGAAAAACAGACAGGGATCACACAGAAATACAGAGAGGGATCACACAGAAATACAGACAGATCACACAGAAATACAGCCAGATCACACAGAAATACAGACAGATCACACAGAAATACGGACAGGGATCACACAGAAATACAGTTAGGGATCACACAGAAATACAGACAGATGACACAGAAATACAGACAGATCACACAGAAATACAGACAGGGATCACACAGAAATTCAGAGAGGGATCACACAGAAATGCAGACAGATCACACAGAAATACAGACAGGGATCACACTGAAATACAGACAGATCACACAGAAATACAGACAGGGATCACTCAGAAATACAAACAGGGGTCACACAGAAATACAGACAGGTTACACAGAAATACAGATAGAGATCACACAGAAATACAGACAGATCACACAGAAATACAGACAGGATCACACAGAAATAGAGAGAGGGATCACACAGAAATACAGACAGATCACACAGAAATACAGACAGGGATCACACAGAAATACAGACAGATCACACAGAAATACAGATAGAGATCACACAGAAATACAGACAGATCACACAGAAATACAGACAGGGATCACACAGAAATAGAGAGAGGGATCACACAGAAATACAGACAGATCACACAGAAATACAGACAGGGATCACACAGAAATACAGACAGGGATCACACAGAAATACAGACAGGGATCACACAGAAATACAGATGGAGATCACACAGAAATACAGAGAGGGATCACACAGAAATACAGACAGATCACACAAAAATACAGATAGAGATCACACAGAAATAGAGAGAGTGATCACACAGAAATACAGACAGATCACAAAGAATACAGAGAGGGATCACACAGCAATACAGATAGATCACACAGAAATACAGACAGATCACACAGAAATACAGACAGGGATCACACAGAAATACAAACAGGGATCACACAGAAATACAGACAGATCACACAGAAATACAGACAGATCACACAGAAATACAGATGGAGATCACACAGAAATACAGATGGAGATCACACAGAAATACAGACAGGGATCACACAGAAATAAAGACAGATCACACAAAGATACACATAGAGATCACACAGAAATACAGACAGATCACACAGAAATACAGAGAGGGATCACACAGAAATACAGACAGATCACACAGAAATACAGAGAGGGATCACACAGAAATACAGACAGGGATCACACAGAAATACAGAGAGGGATCACACAGAAATACAGATAGAGATCACACAGAAATACTAAGAGGGATCACACAGAAATACAGACAGATCACACAGAAATACAGAGAGGGATCACACAGAAATACAGACAGATCACACAGAAATACAGAGAGGGATCACACAGAAATACAGACAGATCACACAGAAATACAGACTGGAGCCACACAGAAATACAGACAGATCACACAGAAATACAGACAGGGACACACAGAAATACAGACAGATCACCCAGAAATACAGACAGATCACACAAAAATACAGACAGGGATCACACATAATACAGAGAGGGATCACACAGAAATACAGATAGAGATCACACAGAAATACAGATAGGGATCACACAGAAATACAGACAGATCACACAGAAATACAGACTGATCACACAGAAATACAGACAGATCACACAGAAATACAGATGGGGATCAAACAGAAATACAGACAGATCTCACAGAAATACAGACAGGGATCACACAGAAATACACACAGGGATCACGAAGAAATACAGACAGGGACACACAGAAATACAGATAGATCACACAGAAATACAGATGGGGATCAAACAGAAATACAGACAGATCTCACAGAAATACAGACAGGGATCACACAGAAATACACACAGGGATCACGAAGAAATACAGACAGGGACACACAGAAATACAGATAGATCACACAGAAATACAGACAGGGATCACACAGAAATACAGACAGGGATCACACAGAATTACAGACGGGGATCATATAGAAATACAGATAGATCACACAGAAATAGAGACAGGGATCACACAGAAATACAGACAGGGATCACACGGAAATACAGAGAGGGATCACACAGAAATAGAGAACGGGATCACACAGAAATACAGACAGGGATCAAACAGAAATACAGACAGATCACACAGAAATACAGACGGGGATCACACAGAAATACAGATAGAACACACAGAAATACAGACAGATAAGACAGAAACACAGATAGATCATACAGATATAAGGATAGATCACACAGAAATACAGACAGATCACACAGAAATACAGACAGATCACACAGAAATACAGACAGGGATCACACAGAAATACAGACAGGGGTCACACAGAAATACAGAGAGGGATCACACAGAAATACAGACAGATCACACAGAAATACAGCCAGATCACACAGAAATACAGACAGATCACACAGAAATACAGACAGGGATCACACAGAAATACAGACAGATCACACATAAATACAGATAGAGATCACACAGAAATACAGACAGATCACACAGAAATACAGACAGGGATCACACAGAAATAGAGAGAGGGATCACACAGAAATACAGACAGATCACACAGAAATACAGACAGGGATAATACAGAAATACAGACAGATCACACAGAAATACAGACAGGGATCACACAGAAATACAGACAGGGATCACACAGAAATACAGACAGGGATCACACAGAAATACAGACAGATCACACAGAAATACAGATAGAACACTCAGAAACACAGACAGGGATCACACAGAAATAGAGACAGATCACTCAGAAATACAGCCAGATCACACAGAAATACAGACAGATCACACATAAATACAGACGGTGATCACACAGAAATACAGACAGATCACACAGAAATACAGATGGGAATCTCACAGAAATACAGACAGATCACACAGAAATACAGACAGATCACATAGAAATACAGACAGGGATCACACAGAAATACAGACAGGGATCACACATGAATACAGACGGTGATCACACAGAAATACTACCAGATCACTCAGAAATACAGACAGATTACACAGAAATACAGACAGGGATCACACAGAAATACAGACAGGGATCACACAGAAATACAGACAGATCACACAGAAATACAGATAGATCATACAGATATACAGACAGGGATCACACAGAAATACAGACAGCGATCACACAGAAATACAGAGAGGGATCACACAGAAATAGAGAAAGGTATCACACAGAAATACAGACAGGGATCACACAGAAATACAGACAGGGATCACACAGAAATACAGAGAGGGATCACACAGAAATAGAGAAAGGGATCACACAGAAATACAGACGGGGATCACACAGAAATACAGATAGATCATACAGATATACAGACAGGGATCACACAGAAATACAGACAGCGATCACACAGAAATACAGAGAGGGATCACACAGAAATAGAGAAAGGGATCACACAGAAATACAGACAGGGATCACACAGAAACACAGAGAGGGATCACACAGAAATACAGACGGATCACACAGAAATACAGATAGAACACTCAGAAACACAGACAGGGATCACACTGAAATAGAGACAGATCACTCAGAAATACAGCCAGATCACACAGAAATACAGACAGATCACACATAAATACAGACGGTGATCACACAGAAATACAGACAGATCACACAGAAATACAGATCGGAATCTCACAGAAATACAGACAGATCACACAGAAATACAGACAGATCACACAGAAATACAGACAGGGATCACACAGAAATACAGACAGGGATCACACATAAATACAGACGGTGATCACACAGAAATACTACCAGATCACTCAGAAATACAGACAGATCACACAGAAATACAGACAGATCACTCAGAAATACAGACAGATCACACAGAAATAGAGACAGGGAGCACACAGAAATACAGATAGAACACACACAAATACAGACAGATCACACAGACATAGAGACAGGGATCACACAGAAATACAGCCAGATCACACAGCAATACAGACAGATCACACAGAAATACAGACAGATCACACAGAAATACAGACAGGGATCACACAGAAATACAGACAGATCACACAGAAATACAGACAGGGATCACACAGAAATACAGAGAGGGATCACACAGAAATATAGTCACGGATCACACAGAAATACAGACAGATCACACAGAAATACAGACAGATCGCACAGAAATATAGACAGGGATCACACTGAAATACAGACAGGGATCACAAAGAGATACAGACAGATCACACAGAAATACAGACAGATCACACAGAAATATAGACAGGGATAACACACAAATACAGACAGATCACACAGAAATACAGACAGGGATCACACAGAAATACAGACAGATCACACAGAAATACAGACAGGGATCACACAGAAATACAGACAGATCACACAGAAATACAGACAGATCACACAGAAATACAGACAGGGATCACACAGAAATACAGACAGATCACACAGAAATACAGACAGGGATCACACTGAAATACAGACAGGAATCACACAGAGATACAGATAGATCACACAGAAATACAGACAGATCACACAGAAATACAGACAGGGATCACACAGAAATACAGACAGATCACACAGAAATACAGACAGGGATCACACAGAAATACAGATGGGGATCACACAGAAATACAGATAGATCACACAGAAATACAGACAGATCACACAGTAATACAGACAGGGATCACACAGAGATACAGATAGATCACACAGAAATACAGACAGATCACACAGAAATACAGACAGGGATCACACAGAGATACAGATAGATCACACAGAAATACAGACAGATCACACAGAAATACAGACAGGGATCACACAGAAATACAGACAGGGATCACAAAGAAATACAGACAGGGATCACACAGAAATACAGACGGGGATCACACAGAAATACAGATAGATCACACAGAAATACACACAGGGATCACACAGAAATACAGACAGGGATCACACAGAAATACAGAGATGGATCACACAGAAATAGAGAAAGGGATCACACAGAAATACAGACAGGGATCACACAGAAATACAGACAGGGATCACACGGAAATACAGACAGATCACACAGAAATACAGACAGGGATCACACAGAAATACAGACAGATCACACAGAAATACAGACAGGGATCACACAGAAATACAGACAGGGATCACACAGAAATACAGACAGATCACACAGAAATAGAGACGGGGATCACACAGAAATACAGATAGAACACACAGAAACACAGACAGGGATCACACAGAAATACAGATGGGAATCACACAGAAATAGAGACAGATCACACAGAAATACAGCCAGATCACACAGAAATACAGACGGGGATCACACTGAAATACAGACAGATCACACAGAAATACAGACGGGGATCACACAGAAATACAGACAGATCACACAGAAATACAGACAGGGATCACACAGAAATACAGACAGGGATCACACAGAAATACAGACAGGGATCACACAGAATTACAGACGGGGATCATATAGAAATACAGATAGATCACACAGAAATAGAGACAGGGATCACACAGAAATACAGACAGGGATCACACGGAAATACAGAGAGGGATCACACAGAAATAGAGAACGGGATCACACAGAAATACAGACAGGGATCAAACAGAAATACAGACAGATCACACAGAAATACAGACTGGGATCACACAGAAATACAGATAGATCACACAGAAATACAGACAGATAAGACAGATAGATCATACAGATATAAAGATAGATCACACAGAAATACAGACAGATCACACAGAAATACAGACAGATCACACAGAAATACAGACAGGGATCACACAGAAATACAGACAGGGATCACACAGAAATACAGAGAGGGATCACACAGAAATACAGACAGATCACACAGAAATACAGCCAGATCACACAGAAATACAGACAGATCACACAGAAATACAGACAGATCACACAGAAATACAGACAGGGATCACACAGAAATACAGACAGATCACACAGAAATACAGATAGAGATCACACAGAAATACAGACAGATCACACAGAAATACAGACAGGGATCACACAGAAATAGAGAGAGGGATCACACAGAAATACAGACAGATCACACAGAAATACAGACAGGGATAATACAGAAATACAGACAGATCACACAGAAATACAGACAGGGATCACACAGAAATACAGACAGGGATCACACAGAAATACAGACAGGGATGACACAGAAATACAGACAGGGATCACACAGAAATACAGATGGAGATCGCACAGAAATACAGAGAGGGATCACACAGAAATACAGACAGATCACACAGAAATACAGATAGATCATACAGATATACAGACAGGGATCACACAGAAATACAGATGGAGATCACACAGAAATACAGAGAGGGATCACACAGAAATACAGACAGATCACACAGAAATACAGATAGATCATACAGATATACAGACAGGGATCACACAGAAATACAGATGGAGATCACACAGAAATACAGAGAGGGATCACACAGAAATACAGACAGATCACACAGAAATACAGATAGATCATACAGATATACAGACAGGGATCACACAGAAATACAGACAGCGATCACACAGAAATACAGAGAGGGATCACACAGAAATAGAGAAAGGGATCACACAGAAATACAGACAGGGATCACACAGAAATACAGACAGGGATCACACAGAAATACAGAGAGGGATCACACAGAAATAGAGAAAGGGATCACACAGAAATACAGACGGGGATCACATAGAAATACAGATAGATCATACAGATATACAGACAGGGATCACACAGAAATACAGACAGCGATCACACAGAAATACAGAGAGGGATCACACAGAAATAGACAAAGGGATCACACAGAAATACAGACAGGGATCACACAGAAACACAGAGAGGGATCACACAGAAATACAGACGGATCACACAGAAATACAGATAGAACACTCAGAAATACAGACAGGGATCACACAGAAATAGAGACAGATCACTCAGAAATACAGCCAGATCACACAGAAATACAGACAGATCACACATAAATACAGACGGTGATCACACAGAAATACAGACAGATCACACAGAAATACAGATGGGAATCTCACAGAAATACAGACAGATCACACAGAAATACAGACAGATCACACAGAAATACAGACAGGGATCACACAGAAATACAGACAGGGATCACACATAAATACAGACGGTGATCACACAGAAATACTACCAGATCACTCAGAAATACAGACAGATCACACAGAAATACAGACAGATCACTCAGAAATACAGACAGATCACACAGAAATAGAGACAGGGAGCACACAGAAATACAGATAGAACACACACAAATACAGACAGATCACACAGACATAGAGACAGGGATCACACAGAAATACAGCCAGATCACACAGTAATACAGACAGATCACACAGAAATACAGACAGATCACACAGAAATACAGACAGGGATCACACAGAAATACAGACAGATCACACAGAAATACAGACAGGGATCACACAGAAATACAGACAGATCACACGGAAATACAGAGAGGGATCACACAGAAATACACACAGGGATCACACAGAAATACAGACAGATCACACAGAAATACAGACAGGGATCACACAGAAATACAGAGAGGGATCACACAGAAATATAGACACTGATCACACAGAAATACAGACAGATCACACAGAAATACAGACAGATCGCACAGAAATATAGACAGGGATCACACTGAAATACAGACAGGGATCACAAAGAGATACAGACAGATCACACAGAAATACAGACAGATCACACAGAAATACAGACAGGGATAACACACAAATACAGACAGATCACACAGAAATACAGACAGGGATCACACAGAAATACAGACAGATCACACAGAAATACAGACAGGGATCACACAGAAATACAGACAGATCACACAGAAATACAGACAGATCACACAGAAATACAGACAGGGATCACACAGAAATACAGACAGATCACACAGAAATACAGACAGGGATCACACTGAAATACAGACAGGAATCACACAGAGATACAGATAGATCACACAGAAATACAGACAGCTCACACAGAAATACAGACAGGGATCACACAGAAATACAGACAGATCACACAGAAATACAGACAGGGATCACACAGAAATACAGATGGGGATCACACAGAAATACAGATAGATCACACAGAAATACAGACAGATCACACAGTAATACAGACAGGGATCACACAGAGATACAGATAGATCACACAGAAATACAGACAGATCACACAGAAATACAGACAGGGATCACACAGAGATACAGATAGATCACACAGAAATACAGACAGGGATCACACAGAAATACAGACAGGGATCACAAAGAAATACAGACAGGGATCACACAGAAATACAGACGGGGATCACACAGAAATACAGATAGATCACACAGAAATACACACAGGGATCACACAGAAATACAGACAGGGATCACACAGAAATACAGAGATGGATCACACAGAAATAGAGAAAGGGATCACACAGAAATACAGACAGGGATCACACAGAAATACAGACAGGGATCACACAGAAATACAGACAGATCACACAGAAATACAGACAGGGATCACACAGAAATACAGACAGATCACACAGAAATACAGACAGGGATCACACAGAAATACAGACAGGGATCACACAGAAATACAGACAGATCACACAGAAATAGAGACGGGGATCACACAGAAATACAGATAGAACACACAGAAACACAGACAGGGATCACACAGAAATACAGATGGGAATCACACAGAAATAGAGACAGATCACACAGAAATACAGCCAGATCACACAGAAATACAGACGGGGATCACACTGAAATACAGACAGATCACACAGAAATACAGACGGGGATCACACAGAAATACAGACAGATCACTCAGAAATACAGACAGATCACACAGAAATACAGATGGGGATCACACAGAAATACAGACAGATCTCTCAGAAATACAGACAGGGATCACACAGAAATAGACACAGGGATCACGAAGAAATACAGACAGGGACACACAGAAATATAGATAGATCACACAGAAATACAGACGGGGATCATATAGAAATACAGATAGATCACACAGAAATAGAGAGAGGGATCACACAGAAATACAGACAGATCACACAGAAATAGAGACAGGGATCACACAGAAATACAGACAGATCACACAGAAATAGAGACAGGGATCACACAGAAATACAGACAGATCACACAGAAATAGAGACAGGGATCACACAGAAATACAGACAGATCACACAGAAATAGAGACAGGGATCACACAGAAATACAGACAGGGATCACACAGAAATACAGACGGGGATTACACAGAAATACAGACAGATCACTCAGAAATACAGACAGATCACACAGAAATACAGATGGGGATCACACAGAAATACAGACAGATCTCTCAGAAATACAGACAGGGATCACACAGATATACAGAGAGGGATCACACAGAAATACAGACGGGGATCACACAGAAATAGAGACAGGGATCACACAGAAATACAGACAGGGATCACACAGAAATACAGACAGGGATCACACAGAAATACAGACGGGGATCACACAGAAATGCAGACAGGGATCACACAGAAATACAGACAGGGATCACACAGAAATACAGACAGATCACACAGAAATACAGATTGGGATCACACAGAAATACAGACAGATCTCTCAGAAATACAGACAGGGATCACACAGATATACAGAGAGGGATCACACAGAAATACAGACAGGGATCACACAGAAATAGACACAGGGATCACGAAGAAATACAGACAGGGACACACAGAAATAAAGATCGATCACACAGAAATACAGACGGGGATCATATAGAAATACAGATAGATCACACAGAAATAGAGACAGGGATCACACAGAAATCCAGACAGATCACACAGAAATAGAGACAGGGATCACACAGAAATACAGACAGATCACACAGAAATAGAGACAGGGATCACACAGAAATACAGACAGATCACACAGAAATAGAGACAGGGATCACACAGAAATACAGACAGATCACACAGAAATAGAGACAGGGATCACACAGAAATACAGACAGATCACACAGAAATAGAGACAGGGATCACACAGAAATACAGACAGATCACACAGAAATAGAGACAGGGATCACACAGAAATACAGACAGATCACACAGAAATACATACAGATCACACAGAAATAGAGACAGGGATCACACAGAAATAGAGACAGGGATCACACAGAAATACAGACAGGGATCACACAGAAATAGAGACGGGGATCACACAGAAATACAGACAGGGTTCACACAGAAATACAGATAGAACACACAGAAATACAGACAGATCACACAGAAACACAGATAGATCACACAGATATAAAGATAGATCACACAGAAATACAGACAGATCACACAGAAATACAGACAGGGATCACACAGAAATACAGACAGGGATCACACAGAAATACAGACAGATCACACAGAAATACAGACAGATCACACAGAAATACAGACAGATCACACAGAAATACAGACGGGGATCACACAGAAATACAGATAGATCACACAGAAATACAGACAGGGAACGCACAGAAATGCAGACAGATCACACAGAAATGCAGACAGATCACAGAGAAATGCAGACAGATCACACAGAAATACAGACGGGGATCACACAGAAATACAGACAGATCACTCAGAAATACAGACAGGGATCACACTGAAATACAGACAGATCACACAGAAATACAGACAGGGATCACACAGAAATACAGATAGATCACACAGAAATACAGACAGGGATCACACAGAAATACAGACAGGGATCACACAGAAATACAGAGATGGATCACACAGAAATAGAGAAAGGGATCACACAGAAATACAGACAGGGATCACACAGAAATACAGACAGGGATCACACAGAAATACAGACAGATCACATAGAAATACAGACAGGGATCACACAGAAATACAGACAGATCACACAGAAATACAGACAGGGATCACACAGAAATACAGACTGGGATCACACAGAAATACAGACAGATCACACAGAAATAGAGACGGGGATCACACAGAAATACAGATAGAACACACAGAAACACAGACAGGGATCACACAGAAATACAGATGGGGATCACACAGAAATAGAGACAGATCACACAGAAATACAGCCAGATCACACAAAAATACAGACGGGGATCACATTGAAATACAGACAGATCACACAGAAATACAGACGGGGATCACACGGAAATACAGATGGGGATCACACAGAAATAGAGACAGATCACACAGAAATACAGCCAGATCACACAGAAATACAGACGGGGATCACACAGAAATACAGACGGGGATCACACAGAAATACAGCCAGATCACTCAGAAATACAGACAGATCACACAGAAATACAGATGGGGATCACACAGAAATACAGACAGATCTCTCAGAAATACAGACAGGGATCACACAGATATACAGAGAGGGATCACACAGAAATACAGACAGGGATCACACAGAAATAGACACAGGGATCACGAAGAAATACAGACAGGGACACACAGAAATACAGATAGCTCACACAGAAATACAGACGGGGATCATATAGAAATACAGATAGATCACACAGAAATAGAGACAGGGATCACACAGAAATACAGACAGATCACACAGAAATAGAGACAGGGATCACACAGAAATACAGACAGATCACACAGAAATAGAGAGAGGGATCACACAGAAATACAGACAGATCACACAGAAATAGAGACAGGGATCACACAGAAATACAGACAGATCACACAGAAATAGAGACAGGGATCACACAGAAATACAGACAGATCACACAGAAATAGAGACAGGGATCACACAGAAATACAGACAGATCACACAGAAATAGAGACAGGGATCACACAGAAATACAGACAGGGATCACACAGAAATACAGACGGGGATCACACAGAAATAGAGACAGGGATCACACAGAAATACAGACAGATCACACAGAAATAGAGACAGGGATCACACAGAATAACAGACAGGGATCACACAGAAATACAGACAGGGATCACACAGAAATACAGACGGGGATCACACAGAAATACAGACAGATCACTCAGAAATACAGACAGATCACACAGAAATACAGATGGGGATCACACAGAAATACAGACAGGGATCACACAGATATACAGAGAGGGATCACACAGAAATACAGACAGGGATCACACAGAAATAGACACAGGGATCACAAAGAAATACAGACAGGGACACACAGAAATACAGATCGATCACACAGAAATACAGACGGGGATCATATAGAAATACAGATAGATCACACAGAAATAGAGACAGGGATCACACAGAAATACAGACAGATCACACAGAAATAGAGACAGGGATCACACAGAAATACAGACAGATCACACAGAAATAGAGACAGGGATCACACAGAAATACAGACAGATCACACAGAAATAGAGACAGGGATCACACAGAAATACAGACAGATCACACAGAAATAGAGACAGGGATCACACAGAAATACAGACAGATCACACAGAAATAGAGACAGGGATCACACAGAAATACAGACAGATCACACAGAAATAGAGAGAGGGATCACACAGAAATACAGACAGATCACACAGAAATAGAGACAGGGATCACACAGAAATACAGACAGATCACTCAGAAATACAGACAGATCACACAGAAATACAGATGGGGATCACACAGAAATACAGACAGATCTCTCAGAAATACAGACAGGGATCACACAGATATACAGAGAGGGATCACACTGAAATACAGACAGGGATCACACAGAAATAGACACAGGGATCACGAAGAAATACAGACAGGGACACACAGAAATACAGATCGATCACACAGAAATACAGACGGGGATCATATAGAAATACAGATAGATCACACAGAAATAGAGACAGGGATCACACAGAAATACAGACAGATCACACAGAAATAGAGACAGGGATCACACAGAAATACAGACAGATCACACAGAAATAGAGAGAGGGATCACACAGAAATACAGACAGATCACACAGAAATAGAGACAGGGATCACACAGAAATACAGACAGATCACACAGAAATAGAGAGAGGGATCACACAGAAATACAGACAGATCACACAGAAATAGAGACAGGGATCACACAGAAATACAGACAGATCACACAGAAATAGAGAGAGGGATCACACAGAAATACAGACAGATCACACAGAAATAGAGACAGGGATCACACAGAAATACAGACAGATCACACAGAAATAGAGACAGGGATCACACAGAAATACAGACAGATCACACAGAAATAGAGACAGGGATCACACAGAAATACAGACAGATCACACAGAAATACATACAGATCACACAGAAATAGAGACAGGGATCACACAGAAATACAGACAGGGATCACACATAAATAGAGACGGGGATCACACAGAAATACAGACAGGGATCACACAGAAATACAGATAGAACACACAGAAATACAGACAGATCACACAGAAACACAGATAGATCACACAGATATACAGATAGATCACACAGAAATACAGACAGATCACACAGAAATACAGACAGGGATCACACAGAAATACAGATAGATCACACAGAAATACAGACAGGGAACGCACAGAAATGCAGACAGATCACACAGAAATGCAGACAGATCACAGAGAAATGCAGACAGATCACACAGAAATACAGACGGGGATCACACAGAAATACAGACAGATCACTCAGAAATACAGACAGGGATCACACTGAAATACAGACAGATCACACAGAAATACAGACAGGGATCACACAGAAATACAGAGATGGATCACACAGAAATAGAGAAAGGGATCACACAGAAATACAGACAGGGATCACACAGAAATACAGACAGGGATCACACAGAAATACAGACAGATCACACAGAAATACAGACAGGGATCACACAGAAATACAGACAGATCACACAGAAATACAGACAGGGATCACACAGAAATACAGACAGGGATCACACAGAAATACAGACAGATCACACAGAAATAGAGACGGGGATCACACAGAAATACAGATAGAACACACAGAAACACAGACAGGGATCACACAGAAATACAGATGGGGATCACACAGAAATAGAGACAGATCACACAGAAATACAGACGGGGATCACACAGAAATACAGACAGATCACTCAGAAATACAGACAGATCACACAGAAATACAGATGGGGATCACACAGAAATACAGACAGATCTCTCAGAAATACAGACGGGGATCACACTGAAATACAGACAGATCACACAGAAATACAGACGGGGATCACACAGAAATACAGACAGATCACTCAGAAATACAGACAGATCACACAGAAATACAGATGGGGATCACACAGAAATACAGACAGATCTCTCAGAAATACAGACAGGGATCACACAGATATACAGAGAGGGATCACACAGAAATACAGACAGGGATCACACAGAAATAGACACAGGGATCACGAAGAAATACAGACAGGGACACACAGATATACAGATAGATCACACAGAAATACAGACGGGGATCATATAGAAATACAGATAGATCACACAGAAATAGAGACAGGGATCACACAGAAATACAGACAAATCACACAGAAATAGAGAGAGGGATCACACAGAAATACAGACAGATCACACAGAAATAGAGACAGGGATCACACAGAAATAGAGACAGATCACACAGAAATAGAGACAGGGATCACACAGAAATACAGACAGATCACACAGAAATAGAGACAGGGATCACACAGAAATACAGACAGATCACACAGAAATAGAGACAGGGATCACACAGAAATACAGACAGGGATCACACAGAAATACAGACGGGGATCACACAGAAATACAGACGGGGATCACACAGAAATACAGACAGATCACTCAGAAATACAGACAGATCACACAGAAATACAGATGGGGATCACACAGAAATACAGACAGATCTCTCAGAAATACAGACAGGGATCACACAGATATACAGAGAGGGATCACACAGAAATACAGACAGATCACACAGAAATAGAGACAGGGATCACACAGAAATACAGACAGATCACACAGAAATAGAGACAGGGATCACACAGAAATACAGACAGATCACACAGAAATAGAGACAGGGATCACACAGAAATACAGACAGGGATCACACAGAAATACAGACGGGGATCACACAGAAATAGAGACAGGGATCACACAGAAATACAGACAGATCACACAGAAATAGAGACAGGGATCACACAGAAATACAGACAGGGATCACACAGAAATACAGACAGGGATCACACAGAAATACAGACGGGGATCACACAGAAATACAGACAGATCACTCAGAAATACAGACAGATCACACAGAAATACAGATGGGGATCACACAGAAATACAGACAGATCTCTCAGAAATACAGACAGGGATCACACAGATATACAGAGAGGGATCACACAGAAATACAGACAGGGATCACACAGAAATAGACACAGGGATCACGAAGAAATACAGACAGGTACACACAGAAATACAGATCGATCACACAGAAATACAGACGGGGATCATATAGAAATACAGATAGATCACACAGAAATAGAGACAGGGATCACACAGAAATACAGACAGATCACACAGAAATAGAGACAGGGATCACACAGAAATACAGACAGATCACACAGAAATAGAGAGAGGGATCACACAGAAATACAGACAGATCACACAGAAATAGAGACAGGGATCACACAGAAATACAGACAGATCACACAGAAATAGAGACAGGGATCACACAGAAATACAGACAGATCACACAGAAATAGAGACAGGGATCACACAGAAATACAGACAGATCACACAGAAATAGAGAGAGGGATCACACAGAAATACAGACAGATCACACAGAAATAGAGACAGGGATCACACAGAAATACAGACAGATCACACAGAAATAGAGACAGGGATCACACAGAAATAGACACAGGGATCACGAAGAAATACAGACAGGGACACACAGAAATACAGATCGATCACACAGAAACACAGATAGATCACACAGATATAAAGATAGATCGCACAGAAATACAGACAGATCACACAGAAATACAGACAGGGATCACACAGAAATACAGATAGATCACACAGAAATACAGACAGGGAACGCACAGAAATGCAGACAGATCACACTGAAATGCAGACAGATCACAGAGAAATGCAGACAGATCACACAGAAATACAGACGGGGATCACACAGAAATACAGACAGATCACTCAGAAATACAGACAGGGATCACACTGAAATACAGACAGATCACACAGAAATACAGACAGGGATCACACAGAAATACAGACAGATCACACCGAAATACAGACAGATCACACAGAAATACAGACAGGGATCACACAGAAATACAGACAGATCACACAGAAATAGAGACAGGGATCACACAGAAATACAGACAGATCACACAGAAATAGAGAGAGGGATCACACAGAAATACAGACAGATCACACAGAAATAGAGACAGGGATCACACAGAAATACAGACAGATCACACAGAAATAGAGACAGGGATCACACAGAAATACAGACAGATCACACAGAAATAGAGACAGGGATCACACAGAAATACAGACAGGGATCACACAGAAATACAGACAGATCACACAGAAATACTACAGGGATCACACAGAAATACAGACAGATCACACAGAAATACAGACAGGGATCACACAGAAATACAGACAGGGATCACACAGAAATACAGACAGATCACACAGAAATACAGACAGGGATCACACAGAAATACAGACAGATCACACACAAATACAGACAGGGATCACACAGAAATACAGACAGGGATCACACAGAAATACAGACAGATCACACAGAAATAGAGACGGGGATCACACAGAAATACAGATAGAACACACAGAAACACAGACAGGGATCACACAGAAATACAGATGGGGATCACACAGAAATAGAGACAGATCACACAGAAATACAGCCAGATCACACAGAAATACAGACGGGGATCACACTGAAATACAGACAGATCACACAGAAATACAGACGGGGATCACACAGAAATACAGCCAGATCACTCAGAAATACAGACAGATCACACAGAAATACAGATGGGGATCACACAGAAATACAGACAGATCTCTCAGAAATACAGACAGGGATCACACAGATATACAGAGAGGGATCACACAGAAATACAGACAGGCATCACACAGAAATAGACACAGGGATCACGAAGAAATACAGACAGGGACACACAGAAATACAGATAGATCACACAGAAATACAGACGGGGATCATATAGAAATACAGATAGATCACACAGAAATAGAGACAGGGATCACACAGAAATACAGACAGATCACACAGAAATAGAGACAGGGATCACACAGAAATACAGACAGATCACACAGAAATAGAGACAGGGATCACACAGAAATACAGACAGATCACACAGAAATAGAGACAGGGATCACACAGAAATACAGACAGATCACACAGAAATAGAGACAGGGATCACACAGCAATACAGACAGATCACACAGAAATAGAGACAGGGATCACACAGAAATACAGACAGGGATCACACAGAAATACAGACGGGGATCACACAGAAATAGAGACAGGGATCACACAGAAATACAGACAGATCACACAGAAATAGAGACAGGGATCACACAGAAATACAGACAGGGATCACACAGGAATACAGACAGGGATCACACAGAAATACAGACGGGGATCACACAGAAATACAGACAGATCACTCAGAAATACAGACAGATCACACAGAAATACAGACAGATCACACAGAAATAGAGACAGGGATCACACAGAAATACAGACAGATCACACAGAAATAGAGACAGGGATCACACAGAAATACAGACAGATCACACAGAAATAGAGACAGGGATCACACAGCAATACAGACAGATCACACAGAAATAGAGACAGGGATCACACAGAAATACAGACAGGGATCACACAGAAATACAGACGGGGATCACACAGAAATAGAGACAGGGATCACACAGAAATACAGACAGATCACACAGAAATAGAGACAGGGATCACACAGAAATACAGACAGGGATCACACAGGAATACAGACAGGGATCACACAGAAATACAGACGGGGATCACACAGAAATACAGACAGATCTCTCAGAAATACAGACAGGGATCACACAGATATACAGAGAGGGATCACACAGAAATACAGACAGGGATCACACAGAAATAGACACAGGGATCACAAAGAAATACAGACAGGGACACACAGAAATACAGATCGATCACACAGAAATACAGACGGGGATCATATAGAAATACAGATAGATCACACAGAAATAGAGACAGGGATCACACAGAAATACAGACAGATCACACAGAAATAGAGACAGGGATCACACAGAAATACAGACAGATCACACAGAAATAGAGAGAGGGATCACACAGAAATACAGACAGATCACACAGAAATAGAGACAGGGATCACACAGAAATACAGACAGATCACACAGAAATAGAGACAGGGGTAACACAGAAATACAGACAGATCACACAGAAATAGAGAGAGGGATCACACAGAAATACAGACAGATCACACAGAAATAGAGACAGGGATCACACAGAAATACAGACAGATCACACAGAAATAGAGACAGGGATCACACAGAAATACAGACAGATCACACAGAAATAGAGACAGGGATCACACAGAAATACAGACAGATCACACAGAAATACATACAGATCACACAGAAATAGAGACAGGGATCACACAGAAATACACACAGGGATCACACAGAAATAGAGACGGGGATCACACAGAAATACAGACAGGGATCACACAGAAATACAGATAGAACACACAGAAATACAGACAGATCACACAGAAACACAGATAGATCACACAGGTATAAAGATAGATCGCACAGAAATACAGACAGATCACACAGAAATACAGACAGGGATCACACAGAAATACAGATAGATCACACAGAAATACAGACAGGGAACGCACAGAAATGCAGACAGATCACACAGAAATGCAGACAGATCACAGAGAAATGCAGACAGATCACACAGAAATACAGACGGGATCACACAGAAATACAGACAGATCACTCAGAAATACAGACAGGGATCACACTGAAATACAGACAGATCACACAGAAATACAGACAGGGATCACACAGAAATACAGACAGATCACACAGAAATACAGACAGATCACACAAAAATACAGCCAGGGATCACACAGAAATACAGACAGATCACACAGAAATACAGACAGGGATCACACAGAAATACAGACAGATCACACAGAAATACAGACAGATCACACAGAAATACAGACAGGGATCACACTGAAATACAGACAGGGATCACACAGAGATACAGATAGATCACACAGAAATACAGACAGATCACACAGAAATACAGACAGGGATCACACTGAAATACAGACAGGGATCACACAGAAATACAGACAGATCACACAGAAATACAGACAGATCACACAGAAATACAGACGGGGATCACACAGAAATACAGATAGATCACAAAGAAAAACAGACAGATCACACAGTAATACAGACAGGGATCACACAGAGATACAGATAGATCACACAGAAATACAGACAGATCACACAGAAATACAGACAGGGATCACACAGAGATACAGATAGATCACACAGAAATACAGACAAATCACACATAAATACAGACAGGGATCACACAGAAATACAGACAGATCACACAGAAATACAGACAGGGATCACACAGAAATACAGACAGGGATCACACAGAAATACAGACAGGGATCACAAAGAAATACAGACAGGGATCACACAGAAATACAGACGGGGATCACACAGAAATACAGATAGATCACACAGAAATACACACAGGGATCACACAGAAATACAGACAGGGATCACACAGAAATACAGAGATGGATCACACAGAAATAGAGAAAGGGATCACACAGAAATACAGACAGGGATCACACAGAAATACAGACAGGGATCACACAGAAATACAGACAGATCACACAGAAATAGAGACGGGGATCACACAGAAATACAGATAGAACACACAGAAACACAGACAGGGATCACACAGAAATACAGATGGCTATCACACAGAAATAGAGACAGATCACACAGAAATACAGCCAGATCACACAGAAATACAGAAAGATCACTCAGAAATACAGACAGATCACACAGAAATACAGATGGGGATCACACAGAAATACAGACAGATCTCTCAGAAATACAGACAGGGATCACACAGATATACAGGGAGGGATCACACAGAAATACAGACAGGGATCACACAGAAATAGGCACAGGGATCACGAAGAAATAAAGACAGGGACACACAGAAATACAGATAGATCACACAGAAATACAGACGGGGATCATATAGAAATACAGATAGATCACACAGAAATAGAGACAGGGATCACACAGAAATACAGACAGATCACACAGAAATAGAGACAGGGATCACACAGAAATACAGACAGATCACACAGAAATAGAGAGAGGGATCACACAGAAATACAGACAGATCACACAGAAATAGAGACAGGGATCACACAGAAATACAGACAGATCACACAGAAATAGAGACAGGGATCACACAGAAATACAGACAGATCACACAGAAATAGAGACAGGGATCACACAGAAATACAGACAGATCACACAGAAATAGAGACAGGGATCACACAGAAATACAGACAGGGATCACACAGAAATACAGACGGGAATCACACAGAAATAGAGACAGGGATCACACAGAAATACAGACAGATCACACAGAAATAGAGACAGGGATCACACAGAAATACAGACAGGGATCACACAGAAATACAGACAGGGATCACACAGAAATATAGACGGGGATCACACAGAAATACAGACAGATCACTCAGAAATACAGACAGATCACACAGAAATACAGATGGGGATCACACAGAAATACAGACAGATCTCTCAGAAATACAGAAAGGGATCACACAGATATACAGAGAGGGATCACACAGAAATACAGACAGGGATCACACAGAAATAGACACAGGGATCATGAAGAAATACAGACAGGGACACACAGAAATACAGATAGATCACACAGAAATACAGACGGGGATCATATAGAAATACAGATAGATCACACAGAAATAGAGACAGATCACAAAGAAATAGAGACAGGGATCACACAGAAATGCAGACAGATCACACAGAAATGCAGACAGATCACAGAGAAATGCAGACAGATCACACAGAAATACAGACGGGATCACACAGAAATACAGACAGATCACTCAGAAATACAGACAGGGATCACACTGAAATACAGACAGATCACACAGAAATACAGACAGGGATCACACAGAAATACAGACAGATCACACAGAAATACAGACAGATCACACAAAAATACAGCCAGGGATCACACAGAAATACAGACAGATCACACAGAAATACAGACAGGGATCACACAGAAATACAGACAGATCACACAGAAATACAGACAGATCACACAGAAATACAGACAGGGATCACACTGAAATACAGACAGGGATCACACAGAGATACAGATAGATCACACAGAAATACAGACAGATCACACAGAAATACAGACAGGGATCACACTGAAATACAGACAGGGATCACACAGAAATACAGACAGATCACACAGAAATACAGACAGATCACACAGAAATACAGACGGGGATCACACAGAAATACAGATAGATCACAAAGAAAAACAGACAGATCACACAGTAATACAGACAGGGATCACACAGAGATACAGATAGATCACACAGAAATACAGACAGATCACACAGAAATACAGACAGGGATCACACAGAAATACAGATAGATCACACAGAAATACAGACAAATCACACATAAATACAGACAGGGATCACACAGAAATACAGACAGATCACACAGAAATACAGACAGGGATCACACAGAAATACAGACAGGGATCACACAGAAATACAGACAGGGATCACAAAGAAATACAGACAGGGATCACACAGAAATACAGACGGGGATCACACAGAAATACAGATAGATCACACAGAAATACACACAGGGATCACACAGAAATACAGACAGGGATCACACAGAAATACAGAGATGGATCACACAGAAATAGAGAAAGGGATCACACAGAAATACAGACAGGGATCACACAGAAATACAGACAGGGATCACACAGAAATACAGACAGATCACACAGAAATAGAGACGGGGATCACACAGAAATACAGATAGAACACACAGAAACACAGACAGGGATCACACAGAAATACAGATGGCTATCACACAGAAATAGAGACAGATCACACAGAAATACAGCCAGATCACACAGAAATACAGAAAGATCACTCAGAAATACAGACAGATCACACAGAAATACAGATGGGGATCACACAGAAATACAGACAGATCTCTCAGAAATACAGACAGGGATCACACAGATATACAGGGAGGGATCACACAGAAATACAGACAGGGATCACACAGAAATAGGCACAGGGATCACGAAGAAATAAAGACAGGGACACACAGAAATACAGATAGATCACACAGAAATACAGACGGGGATCATATAGAAATACAGATAGATCACACAGAAATAGAGACAGGGATCACACAGAAATACAGACAGATCACACAGAAATAGAGACAGGGATCACACAGAAATACAGACAGATCACACAGAAATAGAGAGAGGGATCACACAGAAATACAGACAGATCACACAGAAATAGAGACAGGGATCACACAGAAATACAGACAGATCACACAGAAATAGAGACAGGGATCACACAGAAATACAGACAGATCACACAGAAATAGAGACAGGGATCACACAGAAATACAGACAGATCACACAGAAATAGAGACAGGGATCACACAGAAATACAGACAGGGATCACACAGAAATACAGACGGGAATCACACAGAAATAGAGACAGGGATCACACAGAAATACAGACAGATCACACAGAAATAGAGACAGGGATCACACAGAAATACAGACAGGGATCACACAGAAATACAGACAGGGATCACACAGAAATATAGACGGGGATCACACAGAAATACAGACAGATCACTCAGAAATACAGACAGATCACACAGAAATACAGATGGGGATCACACAGAAATACAGACAGATCTCTCAGAAATACAGAAAGGGATCACACAGATATACAGACAGGGATCACACAGAAATAGACACAGGGATCATGAAGAAATACAGACAGGGACACACAGAAATACAGATAGATCACACAGAAATACAGACGGGGATCATATAGAAATACAGATAGATCACACAGAAATAGAGACAGATCACAAAGAAATAGAGACAGGGATCACACAGAAATACAGACAGATCACACAGAAATAGAGAGAGGGATCACACAGAAATACAGACAGATCACACAGAAATAGAGACAGGGATCACACAGAAATACAGACAGATCACACAGAAATAGAGACAGGGATCACACAGAAATACAGACAGATCACACAGAAATAGAGACAGGGATCACACAGAAATACAGACAGATCACACAGAAATAGAGACAGGGATCACACAGAAATACAGACAGGGATCACTCAGAAATACAGACAGGGATCACACAGAAATACAGACAGGGATCACACAGAAATACAGAGAGGGATCACACAGGAAAAGAGACAGGGATCACACAGAAATACAGACAGATCACACAGAAATAGAGACAGGGATCACACAGAAATACAGACAGATCACACAGAAATACAGACAGATCACACAGAAATAGAGACAGGGATCACACAGAAATACAGACAGATCACACAGAAATAGAGACAGGGATCACACAGAAATACAGACAGGGATCACACAGAAATACAGACGGGGATCACACAGAAATAGAGACAGGGATCACACAGAAATACAGACAGATCACACAGAAATAGAGACAGGGATCACACAGAAATACAGACAGGTCACACAGAAATAGAGACAGGGATCACACAGAAATACAGACAGGGATCACACAGAAATAGAGACGGGGATCACACAGAAATACAGACAGGGATCACACAGAAATACAGACAGATCACATAGAAATACAGACGGTGATCACACAGAAATACAGATAGAACACACAGAAATACAGACAGATCACACAGAAACACAGATAGATCACACAGATATAAATATAGATCACACAGAAATACAGACAGATCACACAGAAATACAGACAGGGATCACACAGAAATACAGATAGATCACACAGAAATACAGACAGGGAACGCACAGAAATGCAGACAGATCACACAGAAATGCAGACAGATCACAGAGAAATGCAGACAGATCACACAGAAATACAGACGGGGATCACACAGAAATACAGACAGATCACTCAGAAATACAGACAGGGATCACACAGAAATACAGACAGATCACACAGAAATACAGACAGGGATCACACAGAAATACAGACAGGGATCACACAGAAATACAGACAGATCACAGAGAAATACAGATAGATCACACAGAAATACAGATGGGGATCACACTGAAATACAGACAGATCTCACAGAAATACAGTCAGGGATCACACAGATATACAGAGTGGGATCACACAGAAATACAGACAGGGATCACACTGAAATACTCACAGGGATCACGAATAAATACATACAGGGACACACAGAAATACAGATAGATCACACAGAAATACAGACAGGGATCACACAGAAATACAGGCAGGGATCACACTGAAATACAGACAGGGATCACACAGAAATACAGACAGGGATCACACAGAAATACAGGCAGGGATCACACAGAAATACAGACAGGGATCACACAGAAATACAGACAGGGATCACACAGAAATAGAGAAAGGGTTCACACAGAAATACAGACAGATCACACAGAAATACAGACAGATCACACAGAAATAGAGACAGGGATCACACAGAAATACAGACAGATCACACAGAAATAGAGACAGGGATCACACAGAAATACAGACAGGGATCACACAGAAATACAGACGGGGATCACACAGAAATAGAGACAGGGATCACACAGAAATACAGACAGATCACACAGAAATAGAGACAGGGATCACACAGAAATACAGACCGGTCACACAGAAATAGAGACAGGGATCACACAGAAATACAGACAGATCACACAGAAATACAGACAGGGATCACACAGAAATACAGACAGATCACACAGAAATAGAGACAGGGATCACACAGAAATACAGACAGGTCACACAGAAATAGAGACAGGGATCACACAGAAATACAGGCAGGGATCACACAGAAATGCACACAGAAATAGAGACGGGGATCACACAGAAATACAGACAGGGATCACACAGAAATACAGACAGATCACATAGAAATACAGACGGGGATCACACAGAAATACAGATAGAACACACAGAAATACAGACAGATCACACAGAAACACAGATAGATCACACAGATATAAAGATAGATCACACAGAAATACAGACAGATCACACAGAAATACAGACAGGGATCACACAGAAATACAGATAGATCACACAGAAATACAGACAGGGAACGCACAGAACTGCAGACAGATCACACAAAAATGCAGACAGATCACAGAGAAATGCAGACAGATCACACAGAAATACAGACGGGGATCACACAGAAATACAGACAGATCACTCAGAAATACAGACAGGGATCACACAGAAATACAGACAGATCACACAGAAATACAGACAGGGATCACACAGAAATACAGACACGGATCACACAGAAATACAGACAGATCACACAGAAATACAGATAGATCACACAGAAATACAGATGGGGATCACACTGAAATACAGACAGATCTCACAGAAATACAGACAGGGATCACACAGATATACAGAGTGGGATCACACAGAAATACAGACAGGGATCACACAGAAATACTCACAGGGATCACGAATAAATACATACAGGGACACACAGAAATACAGGTAGATCACACAGAAATACAGACAGGGATCACACAGAAATACAGGCAGGGATCACACTGAAATACAGACAGGGATCACACAGAAATACAGACAGGGATCACACAGAAATACAGGCAGGGATCACACAGAAATACAGACAGGGATCACACAGAAATACAGACAGGGATCACACAGAAATAGAGAAAGGGTTCACACAGAAATACAGACTGATCACACAGAAATACAGACAGATCACACAGAAATAGAGACAGGGATCACACAGAAATACAGACAGATCACACAGAAATAGAGACAGGGATCACACAGAAATACAGACAGGGATCACACAGAAATACAGACGGGGATCACACAGAAATAGAGACAGGGATCACACAGAAATACAGACAGATCACACAGAAATAGAGACAGGGATCACACAGAAATACAGACCGGTCACACAGAAATAGAGACAGGGATCGCACAGAAATACAGACAGATCACACAGAAATAGAGACAGGGATCACACTGAAATACTCACAGGGATCACGAATAAATACATACAGGGACACACAGAAATACAGATAGATCACACAGAAATACAGACAGGGATCACACAGAAATACAGGCAGGGATCACACTGAAATACAGACAGGGATCACACAGAAATACAGACAGGGATCACACAGAAATACAGGCAGGGATCACACAGAAATACAGACAGGGATCACACAGAAATACAGACAGGGATCACACAGAAATACAGACAGGGATCACACAGAAATACAGGCAGGGATCACACAGAAATACAGACAGGGATCACACAGAAATACAGACAGGGATCACACAGAAATAGAGAAAGGGTTCACACAGAAATACAGACAGATCACACAGAAATACAGACAGATCACACAGAAATAGAGACAGGGATCACACAGAAATACAGACAGATCACACAGAAATAGAGACAGGGATCACACAGAAATACAGACAGGGATCACACAGAAATACAGACGGGGATCACACAGAAATAGAGACAGGGATCACACAGAAATACAGACAGATCACACAGAAATAGAGACAGGGATCACACAGAAATACAGACCGGTCACACAGAAATAGAGACAGGGATCACACAGAAATACAGACAGATCACACAGAAATACAGACAGGGATCACACAGAAATACAGACAGATCACACAGAAATAGAGACAGGGATCACACAGAAATACAGACAGGTCACACAGAAATAGAGACAGGGATCACACAGAAATACAGACAGGGATCACACAGAAATGCACACAGAAATAGAGACGGGGATCACACAGAAATACAGACAGGGATCACACAGAAATACAGACAGATCACATAGAAATACAGACGGGGATCACACAGAAATACAGATAGAACACACAGAAATACAGACAGATCACACAGAAACACAGATAGATCACACAGATATAAAGATAGATCACACAGAAATACAGACAGATCACACAGAAATACAGACAGGGATCACACAGAAATACAGATAGATCACACAGAAATACAGACAGGGAACGCACAGAAATGCAGACAGATCACACAGAAATGCAGACAGATCACAGAGAAATGCAGACAGATCACACAGAAATACAGACGGGGATCACACAGAAATACAGACAGATCACTCAGAAATACAGACAGGGATCACACAGAAATACAGACAGATCACACAGGAATACAGACAGGGATCACACAGAAATACAGACACGGATCACACAGAAATACAGACAGATCACACAGAAATACAGATAGATCACACAGAAATACAGATGGGGATCACACTGAAATACAGACAGATCTCACAGAAATACAGACAGGGATCACACAGATATACAGAGTGGGATCACACAGAAATACAGACAAGGATCACACAGAAATACTCACAGGGATCACGAATAAATACATACAGGGACACACAGAAATACAGGTAGATCACACAGAAATACAGACAGGGATCACACAGAAATACAGGCAGGGATCACACTGAAATACAGACAGGGATCACACAGAAATACAGACAGGGATCACACAGAAATACAGGCAGGGATCACACAGAAATACAGACAGGGATCACACAGAAATACAGACAGGGATCACACAGAAATAGAGAAAGGGTTCACACAGAAATACAGACTGATCACACAGAAATACAGACAGATCACACAGAAATAGAGACAGGGATCACACAGAAATACAGACAGATCACACAGAAATAGAGACAGGGATCACACAGAAATACAGACAGGGATCACACAGAAATACAGACGGGGATCACACAGAAATAGAGACAGGGATCACACAGAAATACAGACAGATCACACAGAAATAGAGACAGGGATCACACAGAAATACAGACCGGTCACACAGAAATAGAGACAGGGATCACACAGAAATACAGACAGATCACACAGAAATAGAGACAGGGATCACACAGAAATACAGACCGGTCACACAGAAATAGAGAGAGGGATCACACAGAAATACAGACAGGGATCACACAGAAATAGAGACGGGGATCACACAGAAATACAGACAGATCTCACAGAAATACAGACAGGGATCACACAGAAATACAGACAGGGATCACACAGAAATAGAGAAAGGGTTCACACAGAAATACAGACAGATCACACAGAAATACAGACAGATCACACAGAAATAGAGACAGGGATCACACAGAAATACAGACAGATCACACAGAAATAGAGACAGGGATCACACAGAAATACAGACAGGGATCACACAGAAATACAGACGGGGAAAACACAGAAATAGAGACAGGGATCACACAGAAATACAGACAGATCACACAGAAATAGAGACAGGGATCACACAGAAATACAGACAGGGATCACACAGAAATACAGACGGGGAAAACACAGAAATAGAGACAGGGATCACACAGAAATACAGACAGATCACACAGAAATAGAGACAGGGATCACACAGAAATACTGACCGGTCACACAGAAATAGAGACAGGGATCACACAGAAATACAGACAGGTCACACAGAAATAGAGACAGGGATCACACAGAAATACAGACAGGGATCACACAGAAATGCACACAGAAATAGAGACGGGGATCACACAGAAATACAGACAGGGATCACACAGAAATACAGACAGATCACATAGAAATACAGACGGGGATCACACAGAAATACAGATAGAACACACAGAAATACAGACAGATCACACAGAAACACAGATAGCTCACACAGATATAAAGATAGATCACACAGAAATACAGACAGATCACACAGAAATACAGACAGGGATCACACAGAAATACAGATAGATCACACAGAAATACAGACAGGGAACGCACAGAAATGCAGACAGATCACACAGAAATGCAGACAGATCACAGAGAAATGCAGACAGATCACACAGAAATACAGACGGGGATCACACAGAAATACAGACAGATCACTCAGAAATACAGACAGAGATCACACAGAAATACAGACAGATCACACAGAAATACAGACAGGGATCACACAGAAATACAGACAGGGATCACACAGAAATACAGACAGATCACACAGAAGTACAGATAGATCACACAGAAATACAGATGGGGATCACACTGAAATACAGACAGATCTCACAGAAATACAGACAGGGATCACACAGATATACAGAGTGGGATCACACAGAAATACAGACAGGGATCACACAGAAATACTCACAGGGATCACGAATAAATACATACAGGGACACACAGAAATACAGATAGATCACACAGAAATACAGACAGGGATCACACAGAAATACAGGCAGGGATCACACTGAAATACAGACATGGATCACACAGAAATACAGACAGGGATCACACAGAAATACAGGCAGGGATCACACAGAAATACAGACAGGGATCACACAGAAATACAGAGAGGGATCACACAGAAATAGAGAAAGGGTTCACACAGAAATACAGACAGAGATCACACAGAAATACTCACAGGGATCACGAAGAAATACAGACAGGGACACACAGAAATACAGATAGATCACACAGAAATACAGACAGGGATCACACAGAAATACAGACAGGGATCACACAGAAATAGAGACAGGGATCACACAGAAATACAGACAGGGATCACACAGAAATACAGAGAGGGATCACACAGAAAAAGAGACAGGGATCACACAGAAATACAGACAGATCACACAGAAATAGAGACAGGGATCACACAGAAATACAGACAGATCACACAGAAATAGAGACAGGGATCACACAGAAATACAGACAGATCACACAGAAATAGAGACAGGGATCACACAGAAATACAGACAGGGATCACACAGAAATACAGACGGGGATCACACAGAAATAGAGACAGGGATCACACAGAAATACAGACAGATCACACAGAAATAGAGACAGGGATCACACAGAAATAAAGACAGGTCACACAGAAATAGAGACAGGGATCACACAGAAATACAGACAGGGATCACACAGAAATGCACACAGAAATAGAGACGGGGATCACACAGAAATACAGACAGGGATCACACAGAAATACAGACAGATCACATAGAAATACAGACGGGGATCACACAGAAATACAGATAGAACACACAGAAATACAGACAGATCACACAGAAACACAGATAGATCACACAGATATAAAGATAGATCACACAGAAATACAGACAGATCACACAGAAATACAGACAGGGATCACACAGAAATACAGATAGATCACACAGAAATACAGACAGGGAACGCACAGAAATGCAGACAGATCACACAGAAATGCAGACAGATCACAGAGAAATGCAGACAGATCACACAGAAATACAGACGGGGATCCCACAGAAATACAGACAGATCACTCAGAAATACAGACAGGGATCACACAGAAATACAGACAGATCACACAGAAATACAGACAGGGATCACACAGAAATACAGACAGGGATCACACAGAAATACAGACAGATCACACAGAAATACAGATAGATCACACAGAAATACAGATGGGGATCACACTGAAATACAGACAGATCTCACAGAAATACAGACAGGGATCACACAGATATACAGAGTGGGATCACACAGAAATACAGACAGGGATCACACAGAAATACTCACAGGGATCACGAATAAATACATACAGGGACACACAGAAATACAGATAGATCACACAGAAATACAGACAGGGATCACACAGAAATACAGGCAGGGATCACACTGAAATACAGACAGGGATCACACAGAAATACAGACAGGGATCACACAGAAATACAGGCAGGGATCACACAGAAATACAGAGAGGGATCACACAGAAATACAGAGAGGGATCACACAGAAATAGAGAAAGGGTTCACACAGAAATACAGACAGATCACACAGAAATACAGACAGATCACACAGAAATAGAGACAGGGATCACACAGAAATACACACAGGGATCACACAGAAATACCGAGAGGAATCACACAGAAATACAGACAGGGATCACACAGAAATACAGACAGGGATCACACAGAAATACAGAGAGGGATCACACAGAAATAGAGAAAGGGTTCACACAGAAATACAGACAGATCACACAGAAATACAGACAGATCACACAGAAATAGAGACAGGGATCACACAGAAATACAGACAGATCACACAGAAATAGAGACAGGGATCACACAGAAATACAGACAGGGATCACACAGAAATACAGACGGGGATCACACAGAAATAGAGACAGGGATCACACAGAAATACAGACAGATCACACAGAAATAGAGACAGGGATCACACAGAAATACAGACCGGTCACACAGAAATAGAGACAGGGATCACACAGAAATACAGACAGATCACACAGAAATAGAGACAGATCACATAGAAATACAGACGGGGATCACACAGAAATACAGATAGAACACACAGAAATACAGACAGATCACACAGAAACACAGATAGATCACACAGATATAAAGATAGAGCACACAGAAATACAGACAGATCACACAGAAATACAGACAGGGATCACACAGAAATACAGATAGATCACACAGAAATACAGACAGGGAACGCACAGAAATGCAGACAGATCACACAGAAATGCAGACAGATCACAGAGAAATGCAGACAGATCACACAGAAATACAGACGGGGATCACACAGCAATACAGACAGATCACTCAGAAATACAGACAGGGATCACACAGAAATACAGACAGATCACACAGAAATACAGACAGGGATCACACAGAAATACAGACAGGGATCACACAGAAATACAGACAGATCACACAGAAATACAGATAGATCACACAGAAATACAGATGGAGATCACACTGAAATACAGACAGATCTCACAGAAATACAGACAGGGATCACACAGATATACAGAGTGGGATCACACAGAAATACAGACAGGGATCACACAGAAATACTCACAGGGATCACAAATAAATACATACAGGGACACACAGAATTACAGATAGATCACACAGAAATACAGACAGGGATCACACAGAAATACAGGCAGGGATCACACTGAAATACAGACAGGGTTCACACAGAAATACAGACAGGGATCACACAGAAATACAGGCAGGGATCACACAGAAATACAGACAGGGATCACACAGAAACACAGAGAGGGATCACACAGAAATAGAGAAAGGGTTCACACAGAAATACAGACAGAGATCACACAGAAATACTCACAGGGATCACGAAGAAATACAGACAGGGACACACAGAAATACAGATAGATCACACAGAAATACAGACAGGGATCACACAGAAATACAGACAGGGATCACACAGAAATAGAGATAGAGCATACAGAAATACAGACAGGGATCACACAGAAATACAGACAGGGATCACACAGAAATACAGACAGATCACACAGAAATACAGAGAGGGATCACACAGAAATAGAGTAAGGGATCACACAGAAATACAGACAGGGATCACACAGAAATACAGACGGGGATCACACAGAAATACAGATAGAGCATACAGAAATACAGACAGGGATCACACAGAAATACAGACAGGGATCACACAGAAATACACACAGGGATCACACAGAAATACAGACAGATCACACAGAAATACAGATAGAGATCACACAGAAATACAGACAGGGATTACACAGAAATACAGAGAGGGATCACACAGAAATACAGACAGATCACACAGAAATACAGAGAGGGATCACACAGAAATAGAGTAAGGGATCACACAGAAATACAGACAGGGATCACACAGAAATACAGACAGATCACACAGAAATACAGACAGGGATCACACAGAAATACAGACAGGGATCACACAGAAATACAGACAGGGATCACACAGAAATACAGACAGGGATCACACAGAAATACAGAGAGGGATCACACAGAAATACAGACAGATCACACAGAAATACAGATAGAGATCACACAGAAATACAGCCAGGGATCACACAGAAATACAGAGAGGGATCACACAGAAATACAGAGAGGGATCACACAGGAATACAGACGGATCACACAGAAATACAGATAGAACACACAGAAACACAGACAGGGATCACACAGAAATAGAGACAGATCACACAGAAATAGAGTAAGGGATCACACAGAAATACAGACAGGGATCACACAGAAACACAGAGAGGGATCACACAGAAATACAGACGGATCACACAGAAATACAGATAGAACACACAGAAACACAGACAGGGATCACACAGAAATAGAGACAGATCACACAGAAATACAGACAGATCACACAGAAATACAGACGGTGATCACACAGAAATACAGACAGATCACTCAGAAATACAGACAGATCACACATAAATACAGATGGGGATCACACTGAAATACAGACAGATCTCACAGAAATACAGACAGGGATCACACAGATATACAGAGTGGGATCACACAGAAATACAGACAGGGATCACACTGAAATACTCACAGGGATCACGAATAAATACATACAGGGACACACAGAAATACAGATAGATCACACAGAAATACAGACAGGGATCACACAGAAATACAGGCAGGGATCACACTGAAATACAGACAGGGATCACACAGAAATACAGACAGGGATCACACAGAAATACAGGCAGGGGTCACACAGAAATACAGACAGGGATCACACAGAAATACAGAGAGGGATCACACAGAAATAGAGAAAGGGTTCACACAGAAATACAGACAGATCACACAGAAATACAGACAGATCACACAGAAATAGAGACAGGGATCACACAGAAATACAGACAGATCACACAGAAATAGAGACAGGGATCACACAGAAATACAGACAGGGATCACACAGAAATACAGACAGGGATCACACAGAAATACAGACGGGGATCACACAGAAATAGAGACAGGGATCACACAGAAATACAGACAGATCACACAGAAATAGAGACAGGGATCACACAGAAATACAGACCGGTCACACAGAAATAGAGACAGGGATCACACAGAAATACAGACAGATCACACAGAAATAGAGACAGGGATCACACAGAAATACAGACAGATCACACAGAAATAGAGACAGGGATCACACAGAAATACAGACAGGTCACACAGAAATAGAGACAGGGATCACACAGAAATACAGACAGGGATCACACAGAAATAGAGACGGGGATCACACAGAAATACAGACAGGGATCACACAGAAATACAGACAGATCACATAGAAATACAGACGGGGATCACACAGAAATACAGATAGAACACACAGAAATACAGACAGATCACACAGAAACACAGATAGATCACACAGATATAAAGATAGATCACACAGAAATACAGACAGATCACACAGAAATACAGACAGGGATCACACAGAAATACAGATAGATCACACAGAAATACAGACAGGGAACGCACAGAAATGCAGACAGATCACACAGAAATGCAGACAGATCACAGAGAAATGCAGACAGATCACACAGAAATACAGACGGGGATCACACACAAATACAGACAGATCACACAGAAATACAGACAGGGATCACACAGAAATACAGACGGGGATCACACAGAAATACAGACAGATCACACAGAAATACAGACAGGGATCACACAGAAATACAGACAGATCACACAGAAATACAGACAGGGATCACACAGAAATACAGAAAGGGATCACACAGAAATACAGACAGATCACACAGAAATACAGATAGATCACACAGAAATACAGATGGGGATCACACTGAAATACAGACAGATCTCACAGAAATACAGACAGGGATCACACAGATATACAGAGTGGGATCACACAGAAATACAGACAGGGATCACACAGAAATACTCACAGGGATCACGAATAAATACATACAGGGACACACAGAAGTACAGATAGATCACACAGAAATACAGACAGGGATCACACAGAAATACAGGCAGGGATCACACTGAAATACAGACAGGGATCACACAGAAATACAGACAGGGATCACACAGAAATACAGGCAGGGATCACACAGAAATACAGACAGGGATCACACAGAAATACAGAGATGTATCACACAGAAATAGGGAAAGGGTTCACACAGAAATACAGACAGAGATCACACAGAAATACTCACAGGGATCACGAAGAAATACAGACAGGGACACACAGAAATACAGATAGATCACACAGAAATACAGACAGGGATCACACAGAAATACAGACAGGGATCACACAGAAATAGAGATAGAGCATACAGAAATACAGACAGGGATCACACAGAAATACAGACAGGGATCACACAGAAATACAGACAGATCACACAGAAATACAGAGAGGGATCACACAGAAATAGAGTAAGGGATCACACAGAAATACAGACAGGGATCACACAGAAATACAGACGGGGATCACACAGAAATACAGATAGAGCATACAGAAATACAGACAGGGATCACACAGAAATACAGACAGGGATCACACAGAAATACAGACAGGGATCACACAGAAATACAGACAGATCACACAGAAATACAGATAGAGATCACACAGAAATACAGACAGGGATCACACAGAAATACAGAGAGGGATCACACAGAAATACAGACAGATCACACAGAAATACAGAGAGGGATCACACAGAAATAGAGTAAGGGATCACACAGAAATACAGACAGGGATCACACAGAAATACAGACAGATCACACAGAAATACAGACAGGGGTCACACAGAAATACAGACAGATCACACAGAAATACAGATAGAGATCACACAGAAATACAGCCAGGGATCACACAGAAATACAGAGAGGGATCACACAGAAATACAGAGAGAGATCACACAGGAATACAGACGGATCACACAGAAATACAGATAGAACACACAGAAACACAGACAGGGATCACACAGAAATAGAGACAGATCACACAGAAATAGAGTAAGGGATCACACAGAAATACAGACAGGGATCACACAGAAACACAGAGAGGGATCACACAGAAATACAGACGGATCACACAGAAATACAGATAGAACACACAGAAACACAGACAGGGATCACACAGAAATAGAGACAGATCACACAGAAATACAGACAGATCACACATAAATACAGACGGTGATCACACAGAAATACAGACAGATCACTCAGAAATACAGACAGATCACACAGAAATACAGATGGGGATCACACAGAAATACTGACAGATCACACAGAAATACAGACAGATCACACAGAAATACAGATGGGGATCGCACAGAAATACAGACAGATCACACAGAGATACAAACAGGGATCACACAGAAATACAGACAGATCACACAGAAATACAGGCAGGGATCACACAGAAAGAGAGACAGGGATCACACAGAAATACAGACAGATCACACAGAAATACAGACAGATCACACAGAAATACAGACAGGGATCTCACAGAAAGACAGACAGGCATCACACAGAAAAATAGACAGGGATCACACAGAAATACAGACAGTGATCACACAGAAATACAGACAGATCACTCAGAAATACAGTCAGATCACACAGAAATAGAGACAGGGATCACACAGAAATACAGATAGAACACACAGAAATACAGACAGATCACACAGAAATAGAGACAGGGATCACACAGAAATACAGCCAGATCACACAGCAATACAGACAGATCACACAGAAATACAGACAGATCATCCCAGAAATAGAGACGGGGATCACACAGAAATACAGATAGAACACACAGAAATACAGACAGGGATCACACAGCAATACAGACAGATCACACAGAAATACAGACAGGGATCACACAGAAATACAGAGAGGGATCACACAGAAATACAGACAGATCACACAGAAATACAGATAGAGATCACACAGAAATACAGACAGGGATCACACAGAAATACAGACAGGGATCACACAGAAATACAGAGAGGGATCACACAGAAATACAGACAGATCACACAGAAATACAGATAGAGATCACACAGAAATACAGCCAGGGATCACACAGAAATACAGAGAGGGATCACACAGAAATACAGAGAGGGATCACACAGGAATACAGACGGATCACACAGAAATACAGATAGAACACACAGAAACACAGACAGGGATCACACAGAAATAGAGACAGATCACACAGAAATAGAGTAAGGGATCACACAGAAATACAGACAGGGATCACACAGAAACACAGAGAGGGATCACACAGAAATACAGACGGATCACACAGAAATACAGATAGAACACACAGAAACACAGACAGGGATCACACAGAAATAGAGACAGATCACACAGAAATACAGACAGATCACACAGAAATACAGACGGTGATCACACAGAAATACAGACAGATCACTCAGAAATACAGACAGATCACACATAAATACAGATGGGGATCACACTGAAATACAGACAGATCTCACAGAAATACAGACAGGGATCACACAGATATACAGAGTGGGATCACACAGAAATACAGACAGGGATCACACTGAAATACTCACAGGGATCACGAATAAATACATACAGGGACACACAGAAATACAGATAGATCACACAGAAATACAGACAGGGATCACACAGAAATACAGGCAGGGATCACACTGAAATACAGACAGGGATCACACAGAAATACAGACAGGGATCACACAGAAATACAGGCAGGGGTCACACAGAAATACAGACAGGGATCACACAGAAATACAGAGAGGGATCACACAGAAATAGAGAAAGGGTTCACACAGAAATACAGACAGATCACACAGAAATACAGACAGATCACACAGAAATAGAGACAGGGATCACACAGAAATACAGACAGATCACACAGAAATAGAGACAGGGATCACACAGAAATACAGACAGGGATCACACAGAAATACAGACAGGGATCACACAGAAATACAGACGGGGATCACACAGAAATAGAGACAGGGATCACACAGAAATACAGACAGATCACACAGAAATAGAGACAGGGATCACACAGAAATACAGACCGGTCACACAGAAATAGAGACAGGGATCACACAGAAATACAGACAGATCACACAGAAATAGAGACAGGGATCACACAGAAATACAGACAGATCACACAGAAATAGAGACAGGGATCACACAGAAATACAGACAGGTCACACAGAAATAGAGACAGGGATCACACAGAAATACAGACAGGGATCACACAGAAATAGAGACGGGGATCACACAGAAATACAGACAGGGATCACACAGAAATACAGACAGATCACATAGAAATACAGACGGGGATCACACAGAAATACAGATAGAACACACAGAAATACAGACAGATCACACAGAAACACAGATAGATCACACAGATATAAAGATAGATCACACAGAAATACAGACAGATCACACAGAAATACAGACAGGGATCACACAGAAATACAGATAGATCACACAGAAATACAGACAGGGAACGCACAGAAATGCAGACAGATCACACAGAAATGCAGACAGATCACAGAGAAATGCAGACAGATCACACAGAAATACAGACGGGGATCACACACAAATACAGACAGATCACACAGAAATACAGACAGGGATCACACAGAAATACAGACGGGGATCACACAGAAATACAGACAGATCACACAGAAATACAGACAGGGATCACACAGAAATACAGACAGATCACACAGAAATACAGACAGGGATCACACAGAAATACAGAAAGGGATCACACAGAAATACAGACAGATCACACAGAAATACAGATAGATCACACAGAAATACAGATGGGGATCACACTGAAATACAGACAGATCTCACAGAAATACAGACAGGGATCACACAGATATACAGAGTGGGATCACACAGAAATACAGACAGGGATCACACAGAAATACTCACAGGGATCACGAATAAATACATACAGGGACACACAGAAGTACAGATAGATCACACAGAAATACAGACAGGGATCACACAGAAATACAGGCAGGGATCACACTGAAATACAGACAGGGATCACACAGAAATACAGACAGGGATCACACAGAAATACAGGCAGGGATCACACAGAAATACAGACAGGGATCACACAGAAATACAGAGATGTATCACACAGAAATAGGGAAAGGGTTCACACAGAAATACAGACAGAGATCACACAGAAATACTCACAGGGATCACGAAGAAATACAGACAGGGACACACAGAAATACAGATAGATCACACAGAAATACAGACAGGGATCACACAGAAATACAGACAGGGATCACACAGAAATAGAGATAGAGCATACAGAAATACAGACAGGGATCACACAGAAATACAGACAGGGATCACACAGAAATACAGACAGATCACACAGAAATACAGAGAGGGATCACACAGAAATAGAGTAAGGGATCACACAGAAATACAGACAGGGATCACACAGAAATACAGACGGGGATCACACAGAAATACAGATAGAGCATACAGAAATACAGACAGGGATCACACAGAAATACAGACAGGGATCACACAGAAATACAGACAGGGATCACACAGAAATACAGACAGATCACACAGAAATACAGATAGAGATCACACAGAAATACAGACAGGGATCACACAGAAATACAGAGAGGGATCACACAGAAATACAGACAGATCACACAGAAATACAGAGAGGGATCACACAGAAATAGAGTAAGGGATCACACAGAAATACAGACAGGGATCACACAGAAATACAGACAGATCACACAGAAATACAGACAGGGATCACACAGAAATACAGACAGGGATCACACAGAAATACAGACAGGGATCACACAGAAATACAGACAGGGATCACACAGAAATACAGAGAGGGATCACACAGAAATACAGACAGATCACACAGAAATACAGATAGAGATCACACAGAAATACAGCCAGGGATCACACAGAAATACAGAGAGGGATCACACAGAAATACAGAGAGAGATCACACAGGAATACAGACGGATCACACAGAAATACAGATAGAACACACAGAAACACAGACAGGGATCACACAGAAATAGAGACAGATCACACAGAAATAGAGTAAGGGATCACACAGAAATACAGACAGGGATCACACAGAAACACAGAGAGGGATCACACAGAAATACAGACGGATCACACAGAAATACAGATAGAACACACAGAAACACAGACAGGGATCACACAGAAATAGAGACAGATCACACAGAAATACAGACAGATCACACATAAATACAGACGGTGATCACACAGAAATACAGACAGATCACTCAGAAATACAGACAGATCACACAGAAATACAGATGGGGATCACACAGAAATACTGACAGATCACACAGAAATACAGACAGATCACACAGAAATACAGATGGGGATCGCACAGAAATACAGACAGATCACACAGAGATACAGACAGGGATCACACAGAAATACAGACAGATCACACAGAAATACAGGCAGGGATCACACAGAAAGAGAGACAGGGATCACACAGAAATACAGACAGATCACACAGAAATACAGACAGATCACACAGAAATACAGACAGGGATCTCACAGAAAGACAGACAGGCATCACACAGAAAAATAGACAGGGATCACACAGAAATACAGACAGTGATCACACAGAAATACAGACAGATCACTCAGAAATACAGTCAGATCACACAGAAATAGAGACAGGGATCACACAGAAATACAGATAGAACACACAGAAATACAGACAGATCACACAGAAATAGAGACAGGGATCACACAGAAATACAGCCAGATCACACAGCAATACAGACAGATCACACAGAAATACAGACAGATCATCCCAGAAATAGAGACGGGGATCACACAGAAATACAGATAGAACACACAGAAATACAGACAGGGATCACACAGCAATACAGACAGATCACACAGAAATACAGACAGATCACACAGAAATACAGACACGGATCACACAGAAATACAGACAGATCACACAGAAATACAGACAGGGATCACACAGAAATATAGACAGGGATCGCACAGAAATACAGATAGATCACACGGAAATACAGAGAGGGATCACACAGAAATACACACAGGGATCACACAGAAATACAGACAGATCACACAGAAATACAGACAGGGATCACACAGAAATACAGAGAGGGATCACACAGAAATAGAGGCACGGATCACCCAGAAATACAGACATATCACACAGATATACAGACAGGGATCACACTGAAATACAGACAGGGATCACACAGAGATACAGACAGGTCACACAGAAATACAGACAGATCACACAGAAATACAGACAGGGATCACACAGAAATACAGACAGATCACACAGAAATAAAGACAGGGATCACACTGAAATACAGACAGGGATCACACAGAGATACAGACAGATCACACAGAAATACAGACAGATCACACAGAAATACAGACAGGGATCACACAGAAATACAGACAGATCACACAGAAATACAGACAGGGATCACACAGAAATACAGACAGATCACACAGAAATACAGACAGATCACACAGAAATACAGACAGGGATCACACAGAAATACAGACAGTGATCACACAGAAATACAGACAGATCACACAGAAATACAGACAGATCACACAGAAATACAGACAGGGATCACACTGAAATACAGACAGGGATCACACAGAGATACAGACAGATCACACAGAAATACAGACAGGGATCACACAGAAATACAGACAGATCACACAGAAATACAGACAGGGATCACACAGAAATACAGACAGATCACACAGAAATACAGACAGATCACACAGAAATACAGACAGGGATCACACAGAAATACAGACAGATCACACAGAAATACAGACAGGGATCACACAGAAATACAGACAGATCACACAGAAATACAGACAGATCACACAGAAATACAGACAGGGATCACACAGAAATACAGACAGATCACACAGAAATACAGACAGGGATCACACAGAAATACAGACAGATCACACAGAAATACAGACAGGGATCACACAGAAGCAGAGACAGATCACACAGAAATACAGACAGATCACACAGAAATACAGACAGATCACACAGAAATACAGACAGGGATCACACAGAAATACAGACAGGGATCATACAGAAATACAGACAGTGATCACACAGAAATACAGACAGGGACACACAGAAATACAGACAGATCACACAGAAGTAATTCGAAGATGTGATGATCATTGTATCACCAGAAAGAATGAAATTGATGAATGCTACATGTTTAGATCATGTTTACAGAAGACAGTGGAGTCCATTGATCATTTCATCACTGATTTAAGTTAAAAGCTAAAACCTGTCATTTGTCTGCGGTGTCATCGTCCGTCATTCAGGAACCAAGTTGTGTTTGCTGTGAATGAAAATAAGCTGAGGGGATGGTTGCTGAGGGAATGGGAGCTGCCTTTAGAACAAACAGTTCAGACTTTTCAAGCTCATGAGCTAGCAGCACAGCATTCCAAAATGTTCCTCAGGAATGGCGGCGTCTTTGTGGAGGAAGGCACTCTGCTTGCCACCCTTTTTCTAAAAAGGCGCGAAACGTCTGAAAAAAGACGGGAGAGATCCTGCAGCTCCTCGCACACCAACAAACAGGTTAAAGATCAGGACGCAGTATTGCTCTGTAAAATATGTGGTCAAAGGCACACATTAAGGCAGTGTCCAGGGTAGGGCAAGTTTTGTAACAGATGCAAAGGGAAAAAATCACTTTGCTCAGAACTGTTACTCTGAACTCAACCCCAAATCAGTCAGCACAATGGAAGACACAGTCTATAGTGATGAAACATCATTGTTTGTTGGAGTAACAACAGAGAAGAAAGTTTTTTGGAGACATCCAAAAATTCTCCAGCACTTAAAAAAATGCAAACGGATACTCCATTTCAACTAAATGTGGTTGATGAAGACAAATGGCTCCTACCACTTGAAATGGTACACTGGTCCAATTGAAGTTGGACACTGGTGCCAAAGCCAATTTAATCAGCATGACTGATTTTTTAAAATCTAAAAATTCAATCGATTAGAAGAAATCACAAAATATCTCTGAGTGATTATAATGGTTCAAGCATTAAATGTTATGGTGCTTGTGACCTGAGTGTGGAGGTCCCATTCTGTATTGTATCTGAGGGCTTGGATTCATTATTAGGTGATCAGTCCTGTGAAGAATTATGTCTAGTGCAGTTGGTATATAGAATCCACAAAAGATTGGATCAACTCTACAATGATTTTGTGAACATTATCAGCAATTTCAGCAATGTGTTCACTGATTTTAGTGCACTACCATTCGCCAACGAGAAGCAATTTAAATAAGATTTATCTGAAGCACCGATACTAACAATTCGTAGTGAAATTGCTGAAGATGTAGATCTGCATGTCAATCTTATTTCCGCACTACTACCAGTATCAGATACGAGACTATGTGAAATCCAAGAGAGACCAGGAGGATCAAGCTCTTCAAGAGGTGATGAGGAACATCAACTCACACTGGCCCAAAGGTCAATGTATGGAGTTTTACAATATAAGATCTGAACTCAGTATCATCAATGGAGTGGTACTTCGTTTGAACACGATAGTTGTACCCCAATCTCTTTGCAAGGATGTATTTAAGAGGATACATGATGGACATCTCGGGATTGAAAAGTGTAAACAGAAAGCTCATGGCTCTGTTTACTGGCCAGGTATAAACCAGGATATTGACAGGATGGTCAGTTTTGTTTTGTTTTTAAATGTTTTTATTCTCCATTTTCACATTTTCCTTCAAAATGTACACCCCACCCACAGACAGTAAATGGTAACAAATACAAAATCAATTCCCTTAACAATAACAACGATCCCATCCTTCCACCAACCCAAACAACAGCCCACCTGTCAATATATGCATCCAATAAAACAAACGCTCCCACGGTGAAAACAAAAAACAAAGGAGAAAAAGAAAAAGGAGTCACCATTAACCTATAGAGTCCACTCCCCCCACTACACTCAACGCCATCCAACATCTGAAAGAGTACCGTACATGATACCCAAGAGTTGTAAACACCACCCCCTCCCATCTCCTCCCATGCACTGCCTTTTGTAAAACTCCTCCCCCCAACCTCGGTTCCTTCCCCCCAACTTTCCACCCCGGCTAGACCACTCGGACCCTGTTCTGCCAGGCTCCGGTGGCCGCAGCCTCTCCCTCCACCTCACTCCCGTTCATTGGCCGGCTTAAACCGGCCAGCGTGGAGGCCCCCGCCCGGGTCCCTTTCCCCCTTGCTCAGCCCTAAGAAAGCCCAGAAATCCCCCTTTTAGCACACAAACCCCGTATATCCACCTACACCCCAAAGAGCCCTCATTTCGAGTGAAAGTCCCATCACTTCCCTTGTCCAAATATATACAACATTGGCTCCTTTAACCCATACACCCGCACAGAGTGAAACAAAAAAGAAGAAAATACAGTCATGAGGTTACATCGGCCCATGGCCATTTCTCAATTTCTCAGTTCTGCCACAGTCCTTCTGCCTTCGCAAACTCCGCCGCTGTTTCCGCCGTTCCAAAATAAAAGTCCCTGAGCTTGTAAGTCACCCTCAGCTTCGCTGGATATACAATGCCGCACTGCACCTTGCTAATGTACAGTGCCCTCTTCACCCGGTTGAAGGCAGCCTGCCTCCTCGCCAGCTCCACCGTAAAGTCCTGGTATACACGTATACCAGCTCCTGCCCACTGCACCACCTGCTTCTGCTTGGCCCAGCTCAGGACCTTCTCCTTCACACTGTACCTACGGAAGCACAGAGTCACTGCCCTTGGCGGCTCACTCGCCTTTGGTACAGGCCTCCACGACCGATGAGCCCGATCCAGTTCATATCGGGAGGGATTCTCCCCCTCCCCCAATAGTTTTGCCAGCATCGCGGCAAAATACTCAATCGGCCTCGGTTCTAACTCCTTCGGGCAACCCCACAATCCTCAAATTCTGTCGCCTGGATCTGTTTTCCAGGTCTTCCATTTTTCCTTGCAGATCCTTGTTAGTATCCATCACCTTCCGCATCCCCTTCCCCATCGAGGCAAATTGATCACCGTGCTGCAATAACGTCTCCTCCACTTCCTTCAGCGCCTCCCCTTGCTCTCGCACCTCTGCCACTGCGCTCGCCACCTCCGTCCTCACCGGGGAAATCGCCTCCTCCACCAGCGCACTCAAAACCTCCCTCATCTCCTTCCTCATTGTCTCCGTGTATTTTGTAAACCGCCTTTCGAATTCCGCAGCCACCACCTTAGTTATTTCTTCAGCCGTGAGCAATGCGGCCTCCCCTGGTGCTCCAGCCTCCATTTTGCTTGGTGACCCCACGGTGACCTTTCCACTCCCCGACGGACCTTCAGCTGTTTTTTTTTAACCGCCGTTTGTTTCCTCACCCTCGACATTTTCCTTTACTGTGCCTTCACTGTGCCTCCTCTGTGCCTTCTCCCTGCTTTTGCCGCCTCCGTGGACCCTGGGACCGGGCTTAAAGCCCCGAAAATGCCGTTCCTGAATGGGAGCCCTCCATTGTGCGGCCGCCTCCCGCCCGCCATCACCGGAAGTTTGGATAGTCAATTGTTGTGACACATGTCAGACGCATCATTGCAAGCAAGCGAGAGAATCTATTTACCTTCGACACCACGGCAGAAAGTGGCTATGGATCTCTTTCACCTACGAGGGAAAGATTATGTAATGATCACAGACTATTTTTCAAACTCTCCTGAAATGGCTCTACAGCAAGCAGTGTAACACTGCATACCAAGTCAATTTTTGCCAGACACGGAATTCCTCAAGTCATCGTGAGTGACAACGGTCCTTGTTTTAGCTGTGAAGAGTGGCGACACTTCACAGCCACGCATGATTTCAATCACATCAGGTCAAGTCCATTGTACCCACAAGCCAATGGAAAAGGTGTACGTATTGTCAAGCAATTGTTGTAGAAAGCAATGGGCAGCCAATCTGTTCCATAATCTCAGGGGGCTGGTTTAGCACACTGGGCTAAATCGCTGGCTTTTAAAGCAGACCAAGGCAGGCCAGCAGCACGGTTCAATTCCCGTACCAGCCTCCCCGAACAGGCGCCGGACTGTGGCAACTAGGGGCTTTTCACAGTAACTTCATTGAAGCCTACTTGTGACAATAAGCGATTTTCATTTCATTTCATTCAGAGCGTCATCATTGTCACACGGTTACCCGCCAGCAGAGTTACTCATGAATAGGAGGTTGCGGACCACACTTCCATACTTGGGAAAGAAGGAGGAGAATGCAGGAAATGCAAAACATTAAAGCAAAACAAAAGCAGTTCTGTGATAGAGTGTCTGGAACTTTACCATCTCTGAGTCGAGATGACATTGTGAGAGTAGAAGATTCAGGCAATTGGCCGAGAAAAGCCATTGCACTTGAAGAAGTCGCACCTCGTTCCTGCAATGTACGGACAGAGGATGGGTTGGTTTTAAGAAGAAATCGTTGCGCGCTCTTGAAAACCAGAGAAGACTTTCACAGCAACGTGATGGGTTCCGAATCTACGTCAGAATCAACGTCAGCTGCAGTGTCAGATAGTTCAGCAGTTCCTGAGCACGAGATTGCCATGGAGAACATTGAATCTATAAGTTCTGAGCAGCAAGGTCAAACTTTGAGACGATCAGCCAGAGATAGAAGAAAACCTGATTGACTCAATTTGTAGATTTGGACTATTTGTACAAACTGTGCTTGCTGTTCTTGTATATATATATATTTGTTAAACCAGTTTTTAAAATTTTAAAGAAAAAAATTAGTACAGTAAGACTTGCAGGCTAATGATGTCACATGCAAATATACTGATGATAATTTATTAACAATTCTTTCAAAGGAAAGGGGATGTAGTGATATCATGTTGTGTTGTAATTCGCCGACTGATCACTAGGAGTCTCATTAGTATCTAAGTGAATGTTAGAGTCAGGTGACCTCAGACTGACTGGGAGAGAGGTTGCTTGTGCATGTTCAGATTGTTATTCATCTGTTGTTTTGTATGTGAGGACCTGTCAAACATGAGTTATTGCATACTGACTGACCCCTCCCTCCCAATGACCACATGTCCATTCTCCTGCAGGTGGTCCAGCCGACATGGCCGGCCCATCCAGTGTGACGCTCTCCCCTGCCGCCCATGAGACCACCTGGGAGGAGAGCTCTGACGATGTCACGATTGAAGCATCACAGCTGTCATCCCCATCCTCCACCAGTGCAGATGCACACACCTTGATGGGAAACGTTAGTGGTCAGGCTTCTGGGACACACTGACCTGGCTGCGGTGGGACCCCCTCCACGGACCCCAGATCCTGTACTCCACTCACATAATGTTACTTGGATGCTCGTCCCCTCCCCATTGCATGTACCCACTCTCCAGCCGTGGATATGGCCCCGGAGCTGTATCCTGGGTGATAAGATGTTGGCTGCTGCGTGTGTGGTGTTGCCTTCCGCAGTGTTCAGGCATCACAGTCTGATTGGGATGCTAGGGAATGACTCCCACATGCTATGTGGCCCGCCCATGCTCAGGTGAGGAAGGAGCAGTGCTCTGAAAGCTAGTGGTTTAAAACAAACCTGTTGGACTTTAACCTGGTGTTGTAAGACTTCTTACTGAGCAATTTGCAATTAAACAACAAGAAAGAAACAACAGCTCTCAAGCCAGCTTAAAAGCAGCATGGCCTAGAGTAATACTTACTTTACAGAATAGATTTGGACTTCTGTTAGAACGCCTTCAGACTCTGGCTGAATATCTTCAAAAAGCAGGTTCACATGGCGTATTTCAACTTCTCCCTTCTCCTCAGACCAGACAGCTCTGCTTTAAATACTATTACTCTTTTTATCACTATCATACTGGGAGAGAAAACTGCCTTTACTTGTGGTCACAACAAGGTTTGCCAAGCCATACTACAACTCTCTCCTCCTAAACTTTCTGAAAATGTCTCTCTCTTAAGCCCTTAGCTCCACCCAGAAATTACATACTCTCCCAAAACTGAAAGACAAGTTAACTCCCCTAGCACCTTCCCCAGTCAAACCACAGTGCATTTAGCCCGGAATAAAAAACACATTCCTCTGGTCAATTTCACCTTATGGCTCCTAAAAGCTCCCAGGGCCTGCAGAACTAAATCCTTTTTGAAAAAAACATGACCACTGCAGTCAAACGTACTATAGCCCCAAGCTTTTAACTCTTAAATTGCCCCAATATGTAGACTCCAATATTCCTAAAAATCGTCCATTCGTCACACAACCTTCTGGAGGAGCACTTTGGACAGTGTGGAGCATTATAATGGTGATAGTTTTAGACTAGCAAGGAGGGGAGGGTTAGCTAAATTGGTGAGCGTGTAGATCGGATTAATGTGAACAGCACGGGGTAGGGCTCAATCCCCATTCCAGTTGAGGAAGACACGGGGGGCTGTCGCCTTGCCCCCCCCCATAGTAAAAATCACGGGGCACTTTGCCGTGGGTCGGTGCATAATCGACAAGGGCCTGTCTTTATATTATATATAATTTACAGTGCAGAAGGAGTCTGTCTTTAGGTAGAGAACTAGGGAAGAAGCTTAGACAAGTCCAGAGGGTGAGTTCAAATCCCACCAAGGCAAGTTGTGAAACTGAGTTCCTAAATCTGGCAGTTTGTGGGTTGACAGCTGTAAGGAAATGACGGCGAAATCCTACCACTGTCCTCCAGGGAAGGGAACCTTCTACCCTCCTGCTCTGGCCTCCGCATGACTCCATCCCCACATTAATACATCTCACAATAGTGTAAAATGGGTGACAATGAGTCGCCAATCCATTTTGTCCGTGCGGCATGGTAGCACAGTGGTTAGCACAGTTGTTTCACAGCACCAGGGTCCCAGGCTCGATTCCTGGCTTGGGTCACCGTGCGGAGTTTGCACGTTCTCCCCATGTCTACGTGGGTTTCCTCCGGTTTCCTCCCACAGTCCAAAGATGTGCAGGTTAGGTGGATTGGACATGCTAAATTGCCCTTAGTGTCCAAAAAAAAAGGTTGGGTGGGGTTACTGGGTTATGGGGATAGGGTGGAGGTGTGGGCTTGGGTAGGGTGCTCTTTCCAAGGGCCATTGCAGACTCGATTGTCCAAATGGCCTCCTTCTGCACTGTAAATTCTATGATGCTATGATCCGTCTCCTGAATATTATTTCCATTTGATCTAAATGGGCTGACATCATCGCACAGGGTTCACGATCCATTCCATTCACCTATAACGCCTCCAGAGTTGTCCAACAAACTAACCAATTGCCAAGGTCAAGAGGAACCACCAGCTTGGGGTGCAAGGAAAAAAAATGCTAAGTTTGTTTCTGACACCCAATGAGTGGACAGTGGGCCGGGAATGCAGCAATTCTACAGTGACGCCAAACAGCCGGCCAGTGATCACTGCTTTGATGACGTGTGAACAAAGGGTGGTTGGGTTAGGCACTTTGGAACAGTACACCAATGAGTCAGTGCCTTTAGCAATATTTCTTTTTAAATCAGGATGGGCATTACAACAAACGCTTTCTGTTGTGCACAGGGCTTTATCTGATAGAATTGACTGGCATTGGGAATGAGCGGTAGAAACATACTGAAAGTGATAGGATCACCAGAAAGAGCATGTTTAGGCAGGTGATGTCAGTGCTTGCAACATCAATAGGTGGAGGGTGCTGGATGCCTTTCAGTGAGTCAGGAGGCAGTAATCCAATCTGAGGGTGCACCTGATCTCATAAACCATAAGAACAGAATCTGGAGGCAGTTTCTTCACGTCGCTTGCACTCAAAGATCCGACTGTGGTCATAAATTCACCCTTGGGTTCCTGGTGTCCTTTTACCGCCTTCAATGAAGCAGCTGTATTTTCAGTGCTCGTAATGCAGTTAATGGGCTAAAGTCAGGGATGATCGTGCCTTTTCTCTTCATCGGTCACACAGGTGCACCTTCTGCAGCCTTGAGGACGTGTGTAAAGTTCAAATCCAAAATTCCCATCAATTCCCATCTGTAAATTGCTGCTCTGACGTCTTGTGGCTCAAATTTCGTAGCTTCTGCCACCTAGACCCTATCCTCTGAAATTCCTTTCCCAACCCTTTTTGCCTCTCCGTGGGGAGAAGGCAGGAGAACAGCACGAGGTGTATTGCTAATTCAGGGAGCTAGTGCAGATACGATGGGCGGAATAGCCTGCTTCCATGCTGTATGAGTCTCTGATTCCACCTCCCACTCCTCCTTTATGACTCTCCTCAAAAGGCACCTTTTCATCAAGGACTATGTCAAACTTCCTAATATCTATGCCTCCTAATCCATACCCCTCTTAATATCTACCCCTTCTGTCAATGTCCATTTTAATCTGCTTATTCCTCTGTAAAATGTTTAAGGTATTTTTCTGTATTGAAGACATTCAAAGTTGTTTTTTTCTGCTATTTTACTAATACCTCCCTCTCCTCTCCTGTGTACATTGGTCTGTGCTGGGGAGCGGCTGTCACAGTGTTGACCGCCGTTTATACTGTAGCCAAATGGCCATTGTTCAGTTATGGAGCTGGACCCAGGAAGTTGGATTTCGCACCCCGTTTCTCCCCAATTGTGATGAACCAAGCAAGCTATTCCACCAGCTCATTGACATCCCGAGCCCCTTCTGGGATTTCTCACTGAAAGTGACAGTAGTTGTGCAATACTTTCACACCCATTTAGGAAGGCGTGTTCAACCTGGAGGTAATGGCAGGAAAGCAATTTGCCAGCATTAACGTCTTAGCAATTCTGGGCGTCAGGAATGTCTTGCATTCTTCCTGCCTAACGTTGCTAAAGCGATGGCAATGGGAAAGTACTCGCATTTCTGTAGCACCTTTCACAACTTCAAAACACTTTACAGTCAATTAACTACTTTTCCAATGGTGTGTCTGTTGTAATGGAGGTTTTAGGGTGCAGTGAATAGAGGCCTTGATTCTGAGCCACAACCTCTGAATTTGAGTCCCACTCCAGGAATTGATGGCCAGGGAAGGTGTGCTCACAATGAAGACAAACAGACTGAGGATCAACTTGTAAATCCTTCCAGTGCACACCAAAGCCTCCCGAGTGTCAATCACGGACCCGGTGAATCCCGCGCCGTTTTTCATTGGAATTCATTGTAGTCCACATGGCGTCGGTGCTTGGTCCTCAACGGCAGCGGAATTGGTCCAGGTGCGGCCAGTTTTTCTGTCTAAAGGTCCACGGATTCTCCATTGGCGTCAATACTGAGTCTCAGAAACAGAATCCTGCCCATTATTTTTCAAGTATGTTTTTGACTATCTCATAGAATCATAGAATTTACAGTGCATAAGGCCATAAGACCATAAGACATAGGAGTGGAAGTAAGGCCATTCGGCCCATCGAGTCCACTCCACCATTCAATCATGGCTGATTTTAAGGAGGCCACTTGGCCCATCGAGTCTGCACCAGTGCTTACAAAGAGCACCCTATTCAAGCCCACGTTTCTATGCTATCCCCGTAACCCAGTAAACCCCATTTAACATTTTATGGACACTAAGGGCAATTTATCATGGCCAATCCACCTAATCTGCACACGTGCAGACTCCGCACAGACAGTGACCCAAGCCGGGAATCGAACCTGGGACCCTGGAGCTGTGAGGCAACTGTGCTAACCACTGTGCTACCGCGCTGCCCACTGTTACCCTTCTGTTACCTCACTGTTACCATTCACCTCTAGTGGGAGACCCAACTGCGGAGTGCCTGGGGTTATTTCATGTATGTTATGTTTGCTCTCGAAATGCGACATAAAGATGCATCGAGCACTTGTCAAGGAGTTGGATCTTCAGGAGGGGGGGGGGGGGACATATTTTTTCAACGCCAGAGCAAACTTTGCAATCACTAGTTCTGAGGAAATTGGGTTATAATTTGTTTTTTTCTTAACCTGATTTCCAACACACGCGGGTTGGTTCAAAAGAAATGTCCCAAATCCTAGTCACTAACAGCTGCTTGTACCACATGAATTAAGCCCATTCCATGAATTTATATATGTATTTTACATCCTGAGTTTATTATCTACTTGAGTTTGCATCTCTGAGTTTACGTCATTACAATTAAATCTGTGGCTTATAACCACTCCCGGAGGTTTATTATTATCTATATTATCGTAATCATTGGATTACTCACTCCCAGGAACATGGAGGTGAAGAAAACAAGGTGCAGGCTGATCACTTTCTACCACATTCAATAAAATCCCATTTGAAACCCTGAGATCAATGATACATCTCTCGGGAGGAGGTATTGAGGGGCAGTGGGTAACCGCCCTGCCTCAGAGCCTGAAGCTCCGGGTTTGAAAATGAAATGAAATGAAAATCGCTTATTGTCACGAGTAGGCTTCAAATGAAGTTACTGTGAAAAGCCCCTAGTCGCCACATTTCGGCGCCTGTTCAGGGAGGCTGGTATGGGAATCGAACCGTGCTGCTGGCTTGGTCTGCTTTTAAAGCCAGCGATTTAGCCCTGTGCTAAACAGCCCCACCCCAGCTCACACCCCTGTGAAACACCTTGGGATGGTGAAAGTTCTATGTAAATGCAAGTTGTTGTTGCTCTATTCCAACAACTTTCCCACCAGTAGTAAAACCTCCAGCCACCTTGCTCCGCCCTCCCCTCTGGGATTCCCTCCCGAAACGGCGGCTACTCCCTCCTCACCTTCATTGACCCGCTCAAAATTCTTGGGCGGGATTCTCCGTCAGCCGGAGTCAAAATTGGGAAATGCGATTTGACGGAGACTAGCTTCCGCCGTCAAGTCGGATGTTCCGCCGGTTTGAGTCCCACCCCAGGACCTGACGGCCGAGGAAGGTGCGTTCATAACGCGGCCAAACAGGGCGAGTGTCAACCCTCAAAATCCTTCCAGGCACGCCGATGGCCGGCGGTAAGAGTGGGAGAGATTCCTGGTCAGCCACGCTTGATGTGGAGTGGCGCCCCTCAAGCTATCAACCCCTGGCTGGCAGATTAGTGACCTGCTTCGGGAATTGCGAGCCATGGAAACAGACAAAAGTCTGACTTAGTGCACAGCTAGGCAGCGGGGAGAGAATTGGAATAAATATGTGGGCGAAGGAAACAAAGTTTCACATTCTGATCTCATTCAGTAAAATCCCATTTGAAACCCTTAGCTAAATTACACATCTCTCAGGAGGCGGTCTTGTGGTGCACTGGGTCTTGTGTTATGTACTCTGGGATAACACAAGCTGCAACTGGATGCAGCTTTGACCAAAAGATACTCCAGACCTTGAAGTTAGTTCAATCTGATTTATTGAGCCAGTAGCACAGTTAGCACAGTTCTCTGTGTGTTCGACTCTGCTAACCTTAGTGTGGTTACTCTGTCTGACTGAATCAGACTAGCTCTTAGCCACGTGCTGGAGGTGTGCTACTGTACATACACCCTGACTCACTCTGTAGATATTCAGTGGAAAGAGGTGGAGTGTGAGCGCCTCGTGCCTTTTATAGTGAGATACCACCCCTGAGTGTCCTGCCTGCCCATTGGTCATGTCCTGTTCTCTGTGTTCATTAGCTGCCTGTCTGTATATCATTATGTGCATGTTTGCATATCATGACACTGGGTAGTGTCCCTGCCTCTCAGACATGTCCACTTGTGTTCACAACCTGGCCATACGAGTTGAGTGTAAAACGTTCCAAATTCAGAATGGCCGATGGTAACCCAGTGAGAGAGATTCCTAGTCAGTCATGTGACAGAAATTGGATCCTCCGCCATCGCTATCCACATCTCCGGGTTACAACCTCCAGGGCAGCACGGTAGCACAAGTGGTTAGCACTGTAGCTTCACAGCTCCAGGGTCCCAGGTTTGATTCCCCGCTGGGTCACTGTCTGTGCGGAGTTTGCAGGTTCTCCCCGTGTCTGCGTGGGTTTCCTCCGGGTGCTCCGGTTTCCTCCCACAAGTCCCGAAAGACGCGCTGTTAGGTGGATTGGCCATGATAAATTGCCCTTAGTGTCCAAAAAGGTTAGGAGGGGTTATTGGGTTACGGGGATTGGGTGGAAGTGAGGGCTTAAGTGGGTGGGTGCAGACTTGATGGGCCAAATGGCCTCCTTCTGCACTGTATGTTCTATGTAAAGGTGTATGTTGCCACAGCAACAATGGCTGGATCCTACCTGATTGTATACTGTGTGTGGTGGGGGGCGTTGGTTCATCGTGATATAGCTGCGGCCAAGTTGGTGGATATGCCCAGAGCAATGGTTCAGGGGCGGAGCCTTGCTTTGCTCGATGATTGTCTTTTGCTTTCTATTGGAAACCCTAGCACCCTGTCAAACAGCTCACCCTGACAGGCAGGTCAAACATTCATCTGTCAGCATCTTGTACAAGTGCCAAAAGAATACCATTCAAAACTAATTCCAAAACAGATGATGTCAATTGTTTCGGTAGACATTAGTCACTATGTACACAAATTAGTCATGGTGTTGACAAAAAAAACAAGCTTATTGTTTTCCATTAAACAATCACACCTATTGCGTGGGGTTTGTGGTTGAGTGGGGGGGGGCTGTTGGAGATTGAGAGTGGTTGAGGCTGCATTTACATTATACAAAGTGACTCCAAAGTTTGTTTCAGGATTACACTGTGATAAAGGGTGAGGGTTTCACTTTCTCGTTCCCAGTTGGAGTTGGGAGTGAGGGGGGAATGGGCGGGGGGGGGGGGGGGGGGGGGGGGGGGGAGATGGGCGTGGGGGGGAATGGGGGGGGGGGGGAGGCGTGGAGGTGTAGGTACACACCTAACCCGTGGAGCAAGGGGCAGCTTGCTGTGTGTGAGTGCAAACACCCCCTTAGAGTTTCCGTGCTTGCTGAGCGCAAGTGACATTGCCCGTGCAACATGCAATTTCCCTTGTTCCTATTATAAACACATCCCCCCTACCCCACCCCAACCCCACCACCACAACCATCTGCCTTGATGCCCTAAGCTAAAGAAGGGGAAAATGGGCTTCTTGTTCATCGACAATTATGATCGAGGAACATCCATCCTATCCTGAATCCCAACACTGGAGTGTGCCACGGGATGTGCATTGCCGGGTAAAAGCTGTGATCCTCTCCTCACCCACCATGGCCAAGTAGTGACCAGATACATTTTCACCCCAGGAACAGTCTAGCTCATATGTTCTGCAAGGTACCACACATTGGTTTAGAATAATAATAATCTTTATTAGTGTCACAAGTAGGTTTACATTAACACTGCAATGAAGTTACTGTGAAAAGCCCCTAGTTGCCACACTCCGGCGCCTGTTCGGGTACACAGAGGGAGAATTCAGAATGTCCAATTCATCTAACAAGCACGTCTTTCGGGACTTGTGGGAGGAAACCGGAGCACCCGGAGGAAACCCACGCACACACGGGGAGAACGTGCAGACTCCACACAGACAGTGACCCAAGCCGGGAATCGAACTCGGGCCCCTTACGTTGTGAAGCGACAGTGCTAACCACTGTGCTACCGTGCCGGATCATGGCACACTCTGCAGTTGTATAATAATAATTTTGAATGGGCCAATATGTGGCTCCATTTCTAAATGATTTCCGATATTGAGTAGGCAGAGATTTGATTTATGTCTGGGACTGTAGCACAGAGACCCTATCTGGTCCTGTGATAAACAGGAGTGTGTGTGTGGGGGGGGGGATTGTGTGTGGGAGGGGCGGGGGTTGAAATGGAATAAGCCAATGCTTTCTTCTCTCCTCCCGCTACCCCCAGAACCCACCCCATTGCCCCCTGAGTAAAAAGCACATGTATGCATAAGTGGACACCAGGTTCACCATCGAGCCACAGTGCACAGCTCCTGCTTGCTGTCATTTACCTGCATCCCCTGCCAACACTCGATGTGTGAGGTTACATGTGAAGCAAGACCAGGCAAGAGCAAGGAACCAAAAGGAACTATCAGGCTGCACCCCAGTGAGGTTTAATGTCTGCGGATGAGGAGGGACATAGCTGGAAACAAACCAGAAAGAGACAAGGGCTAGATTTTGACTTTCAGAGAGAGTTGACTGCCTGATCAAGAGACAAAAAGGGTGACAGCGTGAGGCAACAAACGTGATCCTGGTGGGTAAACAAAAACAGGGGCATGGGATGGGCGGCACCTTCTGCAGAAGAGTCAGCTACACCGTCGTGGTAGGGCTTCGAGACCACCTGCCCAATGTGAAGGCCTTTACCAACCCCATTAACATCAGGTGGACGGGGGGGAGGGCTTGCTTTTCAATGGAGTCATTCTGTGCACGTCTTGAGTATTGACTCCAGGTCTGCTGTAGCGATATCCAGAATGAACGCAGTCGCGGCTCAGTTCTTTTATGCGGGTTTCCTTTCCCCTCTTCGGCTTTGCTGAAGTGCTTTTGATGGAAAATCTGTTTGATCTGGTACAATCAGTCAGTTAAAACACAATAGTTCTGTTCATTCCGTCACAGGGTGTACAACAATAGACGGCAGAGACAGCCGTCAATAGCGGGGACAGCTAAAAGAAAGTTATTTAGTGGCCTTGGAAGTGTAAAATGTCCGCCATGCTTGACCGACCAGATAGACGGGACCTTTTCATACTGAGTAAAGCTGGAGTGAGAAAGAATGGAGCGAGCCGGAGCAGCAGGATGTGACACTTCATCAGAGCATTTCCCACCTCTCATTTATAGACTTTTGTCTATTAGAGGATAATGATTGAGCTCTACTCAAGTGAGATACAATTGTTCCATTATTCCACCCTGCATCTGTTAAATCAATAGTTTCTTTTAAAAAAACACAAGTGGTATCAGGAAGAAAGACAAAGTACACCAGCAATAAACCACAAAATGGTTGTTTACCTTCCACTTGAAACGTCTCGTAGTGTTTACTGTTGAAAATATTCTTATCTAGAGAGGTCAAACACCCACCATTTCAGCGATAAAAAGCTATCCAGCAACAGGTTTTATTACTTCAGGCTAAGCATCGTTCATCCACACTGCTTTGGCTAAAGCACCCTCCAAGTCAAAGTGTTGCAGGTTTGAGACCCGGTCCAGGTCTAACATGTATCTTTGGCTGATATGTATCCAGTGCTGTGCTGAGCAACTATTCTGTTGTTGGAGGTACTAACCTGTGTATAAAGCCTCAGCATACTGCCTGAGGTCGGTATTAGTAGATTATTGGGCAGCACGGTAGCACAAGTGGATAGCACTGTGGCTTCACAGCTCCAGGGTCCCAGGTTCGATTCCCAGCTTGGGTCACTGTCTGTGCGGAGTCTACACGTTCTCGCTGTGTCTGCGTGGGTTTCCTCCGGGTGCTCCGGTTTCCTCCCACAGTCCAAAGACATGCAGTAAGGTGGATTTGCCACGCTAACTTGCGCTTAGTGCCCAAAAAAGGTTAGGAGGGGTTATTGGGTTACGGGGACAGGGTGGAAGTGAGGGCTTAAGTGGGTCGGTGCAGACTTGATGGGCTGAATGGCCTCCTTCTGCACTGTATGTTCTATGTTCTGTCCTGTGGAATTATTTGAAGACCAGGAACTATTTGAAGACCAAAACAATATTTCACCCGCACCCTTCACGTTAACTGGTCTTTTTGTTATTTGTGGAGTCTTACTGTGCATAAAATGGATGCAGCATTGGCCTACATAGCAACAGTCACTGGCTTTTAATGTAGGTTATTGTGTGAAACGCTATGAAATATTACTAAAATATTTATGGGGTGAACTGGTCACATCCAACATTGGGACATTTCATGAGTACTCCTGCGTATGGGTCCATAGCTTTGTATTCACCGCACTTCCTGTCTCCGTGAAAATCCCAATGTCCTCTTTCGCCATCCAGTCCATGCCTGGAAACAACAGAGTCAATGATAGGGAGGCCGGTTTGTGTGATGGACTGGGCTCTCTGAAACTATCTGCTCTCTCCGCAGCCCCACAATATTAACATTTATATGCTGTAGTGCTATTTAACTAGAGTCAAGGCAGGTGTTTGTCACCTTAACATATAAAGAACAAAGAATAAAGAAAAGTACAGCACAGGAACAGGCCCTTTGGCCATCCAAGCCTGTGCCAACCATGCTGCCCGTCTATCCGTACCCTTCTATTCCCATCCTATTCATGTACTTGACCTCATGGTGCTGAGGTTCCAGATTCAATCCCGGCCCCGGGTCACTCTCTGTGTGGAGTTTGCACATTCTCCCCGTGTCTGCGTGGGTCTCGCCCCCACAACCCAAAGATGTGCAGGGTAGGTGGATTGGCCACGCTAAATTGCCCCTTAATTGGAAAAAATGAATTGGGTAAAAAAAATAATAATAATTCATGTACTTGACAAGACACCCCTTAAACGTCACTATTGTACCAGCTTCCACCCCCTCCTCGGGCAGCGACACGTAACATGGGTCCCACGTTAAGATGATTTTTTTTCCTTTACATTTTACTACGTGTTAAACAAAAACACAGCAAAGAGATTATAGAATAGAATCATAGAGTTTACAGTGCAGAAGGAGGCCAATCGGCCCATCAAGTCTGCGCCGGCTCTTGGAAAGAGCAGCCTGCCCAAGCCCACACCTCCACCCTATCCCCATAACCCAGTAACCCCATCCAACACTAAGGGCAATTTTGTACACTAAGGGTAATTTAGCAAGGCCAATCCACCTAACCTGCACATCTTTGGACGGTGGGAAGAAACCGGAGCACCCGGAGGAAACCCACACACACACGGGGAGAATGTGCAGACTCCGCACAGACAGTGACCCGGCTGGGAATCGAACCTGGGACCCTGGAGCTGTGAAGCAATTGTGCTAACCACTCTGCTACCGTGCTACCCAATACTCTACTAATACCGACCTCAGGCAGTATGCTGCCCTATGGGGAACCTATATATCCCTACGGTACCACTTTGATGCAGTAAGACTACCTGTCCAACACTGAGTCATCGACATGTCAGAACTTTGTCCAACTGAGCATTGGGAGACAGAAAACTCTGGGCAGGGTTTTCCAGCCTCCCATGGCGTGGTTTGTGCTGGAAACGGCCAATCATTGGCTCGCCATCACTGTTCCAAAAATGCTGCCAAGTTATCCCACCCTTCACCCACCACCTACTAATCTACATGGGCTCAGAATCCCCCACTGCATCAACTGCAAAGTCCTTGTTGTTATCTTCAAATCCTCCGCGAATCTCACTGCCCGCTTTCTCCTCTAGTCGTATATCCCTCCTGCAACTCTTCGTTCATCAACTTTGACTTCATTCTTCCTTCACTTGGATTTGGATTTATTGTCACGTGTACCGAGGTACAGTGAAAAGTATTATTCTGCGAACTGTCCAGACAGATCGCTCCATACATGAAAAACATAAGGCACACAATAGATACGCAATGTAAACACATAGACACAGGCATCGGGTGAAGCATACGGAGTGTAGTACAACTCAGTAGAGAAGAGGTGTGAAGAGATCAGATCAGTCCATAAGAGGGTCATTCAGGAGTCTGGTGACAGTGGGGAAGTAGCTGTTTTTGAGTCTGTTCGTGCGTGTTCTCAGACTTCTGTATCTCCTGCCCGATGGAAGAGGTTGGAAGAGAGAATAACCTGGGTGGGAGGGGTCTTTGATTATGCTGCCCGCTTTCCCCAGGCAGCGGGAGGTGTAGATGGAGTCAATGATAGGGAGGCGGGTTTGTCTGATGGACTGGGCTGTGTTCACGACTCTCTGAAGTTTCTTGTGGTCTTGGGACCGAGCCGTTGCTGTGATGCAGCCCGATATGATGCTTTCAATGGTGCATCTGTAAAAGTTGGTCAGGGTTAATGTGGACGTGCCGAATTTCCTTAGTTTCCTGAGGAAGTATACGCACTGTTGTGCTTTCTTGGTCTTAGCATCGACGTAGGTGGACCAGGACAGATTGTTGGTGGTGTGCACCCCGAGGAATTTGAAACAGCTAACCATCTCCACCTCGGCCCGTTGATGCAGACAGGGGTGTGTACGACACTTTGCTTCCTGAAGTCAATGACCAGCTCTTTAGTTTGCTGACATTGAGGGAGAGATTGCTGTTGTTACGCCACTCAGCTAGGTTCTCTATCTCCCTCCTGTACTCTGACTCATCGTTGTTCGAGATCCGACCCACTACGGTCGTGTCATCAACAAATTGTGGATGGAGTTGGAGCCAAATTTTGCCACACAGTTGTATGTGCATAGGTAGTATAGTAGGGGGGCTAAGCACGCAGCCTTGCGACGCCTCAATATTGAGGACTATCATGGAGGAGGTGTTGTTGTGTTCCAACCTTTGAGTACAGAGGCTCTGCCCACCTTGTTCCCACTCACTGGAATCCCTGTCCAAACTTATTCTCTCTCCCGTCTTCTTTTTCAACTTGCTACGATCTCAAAACCCATCTGTTCAAATGATGACATTAAATCATTGCAAATGACAGATAGGAAATTGGTTTAGTATTTTGTCCGAAGGATGGCACATGCAACAATCCAGCAATTCGTCCAAGCTGAGGTGGAGAGCTAGCCTGGGCTATGTGGTCAGTGCCTTGAGTGGGGCTCACCCTGATGCAAGGATGCCTAAGCGACCTAAGGGCTTCAAAGTTGGGATACTCTTCATTGATACCCAGCTGTAACTCTGGATGCCAGGTAAGAATAGAAGTTGGAGCTGTGACGAATGTGTGCCCTGCATCTCCCCCACCCCCCCCCCCCCCGCCAACAGGAGACGGTGGCTTAGCGGTAATGTCACTGGACTAGTAATCCAGGTTAATACTCTGGGGATGTGGGTTCAAATCCCATGACGGCAGCTGGTAGAAATTCAATTCAATGAATAAACCTGGAATTGAGAGCTGGGCTCAGTCATGGTGACTGTGAAATGATCATCAATTGTTGTAAAAACCCAACTGTTTCACTAATGCCAGGAAATCTGCTGTCCTTACCTGGTCTGGCCTACAAGTGACTCCAGAACCATGGGCGGGTTTCTCCGTTCCTGCGGCTAAGTGCCGGCTCGAACGAGAATCCATGGAAAGAAATTGGCGCGAAGCCCTCACTGATCCCGGTACCGGTGAGGGGCTGGCACCAGCGGCAGCTGGAACTCCAACCTCCCGCGCCGAAAATGGCCAGAGAATGGCCGATCCCAGGCCGCACCATGCGCATGGCTGGCGACCTGCGGCAGCGCCGTACAACATGGTGCCGGCAATGTGCAGGTCCAACCTGCCATCCGCGACCCCCGGTCACCCCCCCCCCCCCCAGCCCTCGCAGAGGCCCCCCACGGGCAGCGGCACAGATTCCGGCCGTGTGTCGCGCCACTGGACACAGGTCCGCAGCCGCCACGCCGGGTTCACGGTTTGTGTCCCGTGCCCTCGGGAACTCGGCCCATCGGGGCCGGGGCATCGTGGGTAGGCCGGCCAATGAGGCGCCAACGGCACCGCGACTGCACGAGGCGCGCGTCACGGTGATGCCATATCGGAGGGGGCGGAGCGTGGCTGACCGGCGTCAAACCGGCCCCGGCCCCAATTTCGGCGTCCGAGCCCATTCTCCACTAGATCGTTGAACGCGATTTTGGCATCGGGCAAGGGAGAACTTCGCCCCATGTGTTTGACTCTGAAATGACCCAGCAAGCCACTCCGTTCAAGGGCAATTGGGAATGGGCAGAAAATGCTGACCTTTCCCCATGAAAGAATAAAGAAGAAAAAACACCTCTACCTTTAACAGATCATCCCTGACACTCACAATATAGTAAGAAGTCTTACAACACCAGGTTAAAGTCCAACAAGTTTGTTTCGATGTCAACCTGGTGTTGTAAGACTTCTTACTGTGCTCACCCCAGTCCAACGCCGGCATCTTCACATCATGACTCACAATATAGGCTGCGCTATGAAGAATGGTAATGAGGAAGGGGCTGACATCTGAAGAAAACAAGGAAGTTTAGGTGCGCATGATATTTAAAAGCCTTCTAGTATTCTGACAGGCGTGTCAAGGTTCAAAACTAATAACTCACTCGTGAGAAAATATCAAATATTAAGACGAGTAGGAGCTGAAAACATTTTATAAATAAACTGAAGATCACGAACGGGTAGACTCAGAGCTAACTGCAGCGATAGTTCTCACAGGATACTGTTTGGTATTGATCCAATCTACCCTGCTTATCCTACAGTCACAGCGGGGTGAATTACACTATTTAACAGAAAGAGAGAAGGTCATGGCTCGAACTGCATGCGACGTGTCCACAGCTACAAGCGATGTGATGAAATCATGCTGGCATTACTGCAAACAGCAAAGGCATGTTGCTATATTTATTTGGTTATAAATATGGCGGTCAATATGGTCACCTTTCTTAATCCTAATTCTGAGTATACTTTCAGAGTCGCCAGGTATCTCTTGATACCGCCACAAGGTTCAACCCGAATACCGATCAAAGAGCCAATACACCAGTTAGTTGGTTCAAAGTCAATACTATTTATTTACACACAGTGAGATCTACTCATGCTCGATAATACTACAAACTAAACTATCTCAATCACGAACACCTATACTTAACTTCGGGTGCCCACTTAGTCAGAGTAACAATAGCGGTTGTTCGGATCTGAGGCTGTTGGGTTCGAAGAGGTAACAGGAGAACAGCTCAGGTCGTCCGTCTGGTAGCGAGCGTTGACCTTGAACTTACTTGCTTCTGGTGATGCTGGTGGATGGGTCTCTCCGCTTGAGAGCCAAATCCAAGAGAGCGAATCTCTGGTGGGGGTTCCTTCTTATACTCGGAGGGGCTTCGCGCGCTTTTAGGCGGGCCTTAAACTTGGTCCCAATTAATTGGGCAGCTTCTCGATCATTGTTATCGATCTTAACCAATAAAAGGGTGGGTGCCCTGATGGCTGGGCGTGTCTCAGGTGGCCGTTGGCCTTGCTTTGTTTGTGTATTTGGGTTGGGGTACTGGCGTTGGAATGTCTGCGACAGTATCGGCTACCTGAGTATTAGTCCTTTGTTCCTCGGAGATGGGCCATCAATATGCTAATCGACCCACAGTTTCGATTCCGTCTGGTAACTGCTTCCCAAATATATATTCAGGCACGGTGCCTGCTTGTTGTCTAGCATTGTCCACATTTCCCTAGAGTCTTTGTGAGCGTCGATTTTGTATTCTGGAAGTGGCCATCCCAGATGGCTACAGGCTGCGGACCGCTGGCATCGCGTGTCTGTCTCTCCTATCTTTGCTTTTGGAAAAGGGAATTCGCGATTTTTTCCATGCTCTGAATTGCTGGCTCATGCTTGGGTAGGGTTTCATGGGGGCCATTATCATTCAGAAGCTTCTCCAAGCACCCATTCTTTATTCTCGCCAGACAGGGGGGTAGATCTAGGATTTGTGTAAAACAAGTGACAGGAGGGTTCGAAAACCTCTCCACATTTTGTTTTTCCCCGAAGGGGTCGGGGTAGAGATGTACACAATATTGTGCAGAGTGAAATCTACAATCATGGAGCGATGGCAGGCTATTTGATTATGGTATGCATCATGGTGGAAGGATATTCAATAGAAACTTACAGAAGTGAAGTGGATATATACATAAAAAGAAGAAATCTACAGAAAGAACAGTGAATGGGAATAGCTAAAAAGCTCTCTCTAGGAGCAAGTACCATCTTGATGGACCAAATGGCATCCCTCTGTGCAGTGTGTTTACTGCTCAATTCTGTTTCCAACCCACATTCACATCGGCTCATATCCGGTTTTTAATTTTACCAATTAAGGGGCAATTTAGCGTGGACAATCCACCTACCCTGCACATCACTGCTATGACTCATCTTTCATTCTCACTCCACAGTATAAATATTTCCCGCTTTCGCTGTCTGTTAGCTTTGACAAAGTCATCGGACTCGAAACGTCAGCTCCTTTCTCTCCCTACAGATGCTGCCAGACCTGCTGAGATTGTCCGGCATTTTCTCTTTCGTTACCCTGCACATCTTTGGGTGGCGGGGGTGAGACCCACGCAGACACGGGGAGAATGTGCAAACTCCACACGGACAGTGACCCAGGGCCGGGATCGAATCCGGATCCTCGGTGCCGTGAGGCAGCAGTGCTAACCACTGCGCCACCGTGCTGCCCTTCCACAGTCCAAAGATGTGCAGGTTTGGTTGATTGGCCATGCTAAATTGCCCCTTAATGTCCGAAAGGTTAGGTGGGGTGACTGGGTTACGGGGTGTAGCCATCTGGGATGGCCACTTGCAGAATACAAAATGGATGCCCGCAATGAATGTAGGGAACTATGGACAATGTTAAGAAAGCAAGCAGGCACAGAGCCTGTATGCGTATTGGGAAGGCAGCTCCCAGACAAGACTGAAACTGTAGGTCAATTAACACATTGATGGCCCATCTCCGGGCACAAAGGAAAGACACTCAAGCAACCGATCTAGCTCCAGACACCCCGGCGCCAGTTCCCCAAACCGAAAGCGTAACCAAAGCCAGGCCAACGGCCACTCGGACACGCCCAGCCATCAGGGCACCCACCCCTTTATTGGTCAAGATCAATACCAGTGATCAAGGTACGGCCCAATTAATTGGGGCCAAGTTTAAGGCCCGCCCAAAAGCGCGCGAAGCCCCTCCGGGTATAAGAAGAAACCCCCGAGAGAGAATCGCTCTCTTGGACCCGGCTCTCACCGAGGAGGGACCCGTCCACCAGCTGCACCAGGAGCAGGTAAGTCCAAGGTCAATGCTCGCTACCAGACGGACGACCTTAGCTGTTCTCCTTCACCACTTCGAACCCAACAGCCTCAGATCCGAACAACGGCCATTGTCCCTCTGACTGAGTGGGCGTTAGCTTTAGAGATAGTTTAGTTTGTAGTACTTTGTGCATGTGTAGATCTTACTGTGTGTGTAAATAAATAGTATTGACTTTGAACTAACTAACTGGTGTATTGGCCCTTTGATCTAAAGCAAACATAATTAGGATTAAGGAAAGCGACCACATTGACCGTCATATTTAGAACCAGAGAAACAGAGCAACAGGGGGTAGGGTGGGGCGTGGGCCTAGGTTCCATTGGAGGGTCGGCACAGACCTGATGGGCTGAATGACCTCCCCCTGCACTGTAGGGATTCCATTTTTAAGAAATAAATTTAGAGTACCAAATTCATTTTTTCCAATTAAGGGGCAATTTGGCGTGGCCAATCCACCTACCCTGCACATCTTTTAGGTTGTGGGGGTGAAACCCACACAAACACGGGGAGAATGTGCAAACTCCACACCGACAGTGACCCGGGATCGAACCTGGGACTTCGGCGCCGTGAGACTGCAGTGCTACCCACTGCGCCACCGTGCTGCCCTTGTAGGGGTTCTATGATTAATCTCAAACCCAAACGATCGGCCCCCTTATCCTGAGACGGTGCCCCCTGTGTTTTCGATTGCCCGACCAGCGGGAACAATCTCAGGGTTCACCCTATCAAACCCCTTCAGAATCAGCAACGTTGACAAAGAGTCATCCAGACTGGAAACGTCAGCTCCCTTCTCTCTCCACAGAGGCTGCCAGACCTGCTGAGACTGTCCAGCATTTTCTATTTTTGTTTCAGATTCCAGCATCCGCAGTAATTTGCTTTTACCCTTCAGAATCTTGCGCCTCTCACAGAGATTGTCTCTCGTTTTCCTAAACCCCAGAGAATGCATATCCCAATTTACTCAGCCTTTCGTCACAGGGCATCCCTCCTCATGCCAGGAACAAATGAACCTGGACTGTACTGCCTCCAATGGAAGTATGTCCTCCCTTAAATATGGAGACCAAAACTGCACACTGTCATAAGAGGCACTGGCTGGCGGTCAGGATTGATGCAATTCCCCCATCTCATCGACCTGAGAATGGTAAGGCCCTGACACCTTCAGCTCGTGAGTTCAGTACTGACTGGGGAACTGAAGCTGGGACTTACGCACCACACTGAGCGGTGCCTTTATCCCGTCGTCCCTTCAGCAAGACACTCGCTCACTTTTACACCAAAATAAATCTGGCAGACTAGGATTAAACTGGCCCAGAGCGGGCTGTAAATTGAGAAACTCTAAACCGTGTCTCAAAAAAGAGTAGACAAGATAATGTGAATCAGGTGGTTTAAGAGCATCGTAAAATTCCACATCATTTTAAGACGTTAAAAGAAAAGACTCTGGGAGTCGGACGTCCGATGGTTTTGATGTCTCGGGGAAGAACAGCTGCTTTTTTACATTGCTACTCCAGCTTGAGACGGCGGTGTTTCACCCACCTCCCAGTCTAGGCTCCCCCATTGCATTGCTGCTCAGCGCTGCCCTCACACAATGAGCCAGGGAATTCGGCAGCAGTTAATATTGTTCGCTGCTGTCGAGTGCTCAGGTAGGCAGATGCTTAAAATTTCCAAATGCCGCCAATGACAGGCTGAACCCTGCATATTGACCGTGAGCTGCATTTTTGTGCCTCGAAAACATTAAATGACTTAGGAGTCAGAGGCAGTGCGGTAAATCCTGCTGTACACTCGGTGAGGACTCGGAGAGAAGATATGTGTGGGGTGATGAACCTGAAGCTTCAGGGCACCAGTGAAGGAAAGTTTAGAAGCAAATAAAACCAGGCAGGTATTTCTACAGCAGAGAGACAGAGTAACCAGGGGCTGGTTTAGCACAGGGCTAAATAGCTGGCTTTTAAAGCAGACCAAGGCAGGCCAGCAGCACGGTTCAATTCCCGTACCAGCCTCCCCGAACAGGTGCCAGAATGTGGCGACTAGGGACTTTTCACAGTAACTTCATTAAAGCCTGCTTGTGACAATAAGCGATTTTCATTTTCATTTTTTCATTTCATTTCAAATGGCAATGTGTTGGGACAGAGAAGGGGGAAAAGTTTGGCAATTGCAGGTGAAGAGTGTGCATTGTATAAAATTAGGTCCAGTAATAGTCTGGGACACTTCTGGCCAAAGGCATGTTACGCTGGGTGTCATCTTTATTCTTTAGACCTTTCCTTTTTTTAAAATAAATTTAGAGTGCCCAATTTTTTTTTTTTTCCAATTGCGGGACAATTCAGCGTGGCCAATCCATCTAACATGCACATCTTTGGGTTGTGGGGGGTGAGACCCTCGCAGACATGGGGAGAATGTGCAAACTCCACACGGACAGTGACCCAGGGCCGGGATTCGAACCCGGGTCCTCAGCGCCGAAGTCCCAGTGCTAGCCACTGTGCCACATGCTGCCCCTAATCGAGCCATTGTGCGATAGATAGGACAGGTTCCCCTGAGTTCCGATTTCTCCCCCGTTACGTCGTGAGGTGAGCTGGGAGGAAGCCATTCCCGCAGGGTTACAGAGCGTGTGCAGGAATTTTCTATGCACAGTTGCCAGGGGAGCTCTGCGGAGGCGAGCAGTGAGGAAACAACTCCCCAGCGTACCCGAGTGAAATACCAGAACTGAAGTGCCAACTTTTGACTGGAGGGATCCCTTCATTGCCCATTTGGTAAAGGTAACGTACTGCTCGAGACAGACCCAATGTTTCACAATCAATCCTGGGTCTAAACTCACCAAACCCACAACTGTCTAAAAGTGAAGCAAAACTGTCCCAGTTAGCCAGAGGCTACCTTCCTCTTTGAGGGGAAGAGCTGACTGGTGGTGGTTTAACCGGAGGGTGACCACATCTCAGGTGAGGTTGAGAAGGCGGGGCCTTCGTCAATAACCTCAGCCGGTACGGGGATTGAACCCACACTGCTGGCCTCACACTGTATCACAAACCAGCTGTCCAGCTGACTGAGCTAAACTGACCCCTATTAACAACTCGTTATTTTTACCATCTGGAAGGGCAAGGGCAGCGGACACGTGCCAACACCGCCACCTGCAAGCTCCCCTCCCAGCCACTCACTGCGCTGTCCTGGAACTATACCCTTGCTGCCGCTGGGCCCAAATCCTGGAACTCCCTCTCTAACAGCACTGTGGGTGTACCTACACCACATGCAGTAGTAGGAAAGCAGCTCACCTCCACCCTACCGAGGGCAATTAGGGCTGGGCGATATATGCTGGCGTAGCCACGGAACCCACACAGAACCATAGAAAGGTAAAGGCCTCGTGTCTGCACAGGCTGAAAATAAAACTAGCTGCCCATTCTAATCCTGCCTTCCAGCACATCCCATGGGAGGATTAAAAAAAGTTCATTTAGGTGGTTTTCGGCGGACTGTCGGGAGGGAGACAAGTGTCCAAAATTGCCTGAGCACCCCAGGACTAACCTCTTCCCCATCAGTATATCGCGGCCTTTGTTCGAAGCGTGGGTGTGTTTGTGTGAGAGAGAGAGATGCCACTTGAGGCCTGTCTTGGGTGGAGAACAGCAAAATCTCAAGATGTATTCATAGAATCTACAGTGCAGAATAAGGCCATTCGGGTTATCGGGTCTGCACCGGCCTTTGTAAAGAGCATGCTACCCAAGCCCAAACCTCCACCCTATCCCCGTAACCCCACCTAACCTTTTTGAACACTAAGGGCAATTTGTCATGGCCAATCCACCTAACCTGCACATCTTTGGACTGTGGGAGGAAACCAGAGCGCCCGGAGGAAACCCACGCACACACGGAGAGAACAGACAGTGACCCAAGCCAGGAATCAAACCTGGGACCCTGGCGCTGTGAAGCAGCTGTGCTAACCACTGTGTTACCATGCCGCCCTTGTATTGGCAGGGGAATAGAATGGTACAGGGTTGCTTAAATTTGGATTTGATTTATTGTCACGTGTACTGAGGTCCAGCGGAAAGTGTTGTTCTGCGTACAGTCCAGACAGATCGTTCCATACATGAAAAAACGCTAAGAGACATATGATAAATATACTACGTAAAGACATAGACACAGGCATCGGGTGAAGCATACAGGAGTGCAGTACTACTTAGTGGTGAAAAAGTGTGCAGAGATCAGTTCAGTCCATAATACTTGTTATTAGTGTCACAAGTAGGCTTACATTAACGCTGCAATGAAGTTACTGTGAAAATCCCCTAGTCGCCACACTCCGGCGCCTGTTCGGGTACACTGAGGGAGAATTCAGAATGTCCAATTCACCTAACAAGCACGTCTTTCAGGACTTGTGGGGGGAAACCGGAGGGTCATTCAGGAGTCTGGGGTTCCACCGCATGATTTCCCACAACCCCGACCCCCCCCCCCCCCCCCCCGATGCATTACAGGAGGGGAGCCCCTCAGCCCTCTGCCAATTGCTACAGCACTGGCTCCCAATCCGTCTCCCATGCGAGGGGAACTCCACGTCGCGTTTTGGAGCCGCGCATACTTTGTTTATGACGAAGGGGGCGCATCCGATCGGGTGGAAATCGCGGGCCGGAGCAGCGGCCAGCGCTGGAGCCGGAGCAGAGAGCCCGGGAGAGAGGCACAGGGCGGCGTTAGCGGGCATCGTGCGCTAAATAAAATTCGTACAAATTAACCCGTTTGCCGTTGTCAGTGCATGGCGTTGGCAAGTCGGGGCCCCGGTTCTCCCCCCCCCTCCCCCCTCGGGGGGCATCGAAAAAAATGTCGATGCATTTTCGTAGAGAGAAAATAAAAGATAATTTTAAAAACCTTTTATTTCGGCTCGGAACGATTTCAGAGTGAAATCGCTGCCCCCCCCCTATATTGGCCCAGATTGCAAACATTTCATTAATACCTCCCCTTCCACCCCCCAAAAAAAAACCAAGCAAACAAATGTAGCAAAGAGCTTTGTGTGTTTCTTTTTGTATCAATGTGTCTGGAATTTGCTACATTCCTGGGGCCACAATGAAACATGGGGGGGGGGGGAAATAAACACATCATGGGGGGTCTATCATCCGCAGGAGGGGAGGAATGGGCTTCTGGGTCGGTGCAGACGTTTCAAGGGATTTTTTTTGTGGGGAGGGGAATTGGACACACAAATGGGAGGGAGGGAGGTGAAATAACCTCACTGAGCCCTTCTGGTCATTTCAGGTGGGGGGGGGGAGGGGGGGATTGACCAACATTCGTTCAAAAGGATCAACCCCTTTGTCCCCCCTTCTCAAATCCTCCATTCACAATTTTAACATTGCTTTTGCCCAATGGGTGTAACATTTCTTTATTTAAATTTATGATGTGGAGATGCCGGCGTTGGACTGGGGTGGGCACAGAAAGAAGTCTTACAACACCAGGTGAAAGTCCAACAGGTTTGTTTCGAATCACTGGCTTTCGGAGCACTTCCCCGACCCGAGGAAGGAGCAGCGCTCCGAAAGCTAGTGATTCGAAACAAACCTGTTGGACTTTAACCTGGTGTTGTAAGACTTTTTACTTATTTAAATTTAGGGGGAGGGCGTGCAGAATCATCCAATGAATAAATAGAATGGGGGCTGGATAGGAGGGGGAGGGGGTGCAGAAACAAACAAACAAAAAGGTCGAAGACTGATCTCCCTACTGCCTAAGTTCCTTTTATGTTTTCGAAAGCATTCCTCAAATCCACCCCCCTCCCCTCATTTCTACCCCTCTTCAGTAGTATTTTAGGGTGCATCAACTTACCCCTCCTCAGTATCCTTCCCCCCCCCCCATCCCCCCCATATCTTTTAAGTGAAAGTGTTTTACAAGCAGAGTGTTAAACAAGTTGTCCTAGTAAAGTGTGGCCAAATCCTGGTCTGCCACCCCCATCAACCCAGGTTTATTTTAGTGTGGTCATCACATGGGATTTTGTGAACCATTTATTGGTTTCTGATTGTCGCGGTGGGAGGAAATACACGACCTTCGTGTGTTTATTTTTGCTCGTTTCAGTCACTCCCACCTATCGGAAACGGTGGGGCAACAATCAGTGAGCTGTGGGCACTGCAGCACCTATTGTACAATCAAATGGGTTATTTTAGTTTGCGGCGGTGGTATGTGTTCAAATAGCAAAACTCACAATAAGTTCTTGCTTCACCACACTGTCTGAGGGGAACCTACTTTTGTTCAGCGAGCATGACTCAATTTCCATCCAAACAGGGCTGGCTATTCAAATGCAGTGTGTCGGGAACAAATTGAGACTTACCAAAGATTTCCTTACACCAGATTTGCATACATGTGGATTTGACTGCAATTCAGCGAGGTTGCTACAGCAATTGCGGTGAATCTCTTGTGGTTTCTCTCTCTCTCTCTCTCTCTCTCCCCCCCCCCCCCCCCCCCCGCCGCCCCGGGTTGGGGGTTGGTGGTTAGGAAGGCTGGAAACGTGGTCCAAATGACAGCGTTTTGCATAAGGGATCTGATGCAAACACCATGAGATCACCCCAAACGTGAACAAGAGCTAGACTCTCCAGAAGGGAAAATACATGACTCATGTGCGATATTTTATATACCCTTTAATCATTTCACTTAAATTTAAGATTACATTTTTTGCCGACTTGCAATTCTTTCTTAATTCTTTCAACGAAAACCTCGAAGAACATTTTGGTTGCAATATTTCTGGTGGAACAATCATCTTTGTTCCAGCAGCAAGACTACAGGAAGGAATGGTAAAAATGTTAAAACGTGGTATGCTTTATGGTTACAGTGCGTTATTCAACAGTTTCCAAAGTTTAAGATGTTTGGGATCCCCCTGTGAATTTTGGCACAATCTCCTTGTTCTAAGGATCTTGAAGAAAAGCAGGGCTCTCATTGTAGAAAACGGTGGATATTAGTATCTGGCAACGGAAATAATGAGCTCCACAAGGAGAGAGCAATGTGGAATTCAGTCTCAGGCAGCTTGATCCCCTTGTTGACCTCTTTGAAGTCAATGGACTCTAATTGGAAGATGTCTTAAATAAACAATACCATCTTAGATCAGATCGAGAACAAAGGTTCATAACATTTTGAATTAAATCAAAATACACATAAATATATTCAGATAGTTTAAATTGGTGACTGATCCCACTATCCTGTTCCCTTTGGTCTTGATTCCTGTATGAAAGGTCATAGGCAATCTAACTAGTACACACACACAGACACACACACCGGCACATACAAGACACATGTATATGTAGTAAACCGGTGTCTGGTAAATTTAATTCAAGTTTCTGAAAATTAGATTTTGGAAAATCAATGAAGAGCAAGACTGTAAAAAAAGGTTTGTTTCAAATACTGAACTTATTTTATTACATAAAAACCTTTGGTGTCTGAATAGAGTTGAGGATATGACTCAGGTTGATTTATGCTTCAGAGTCAGCTATACAACTTCACTTTGTCAATGACATCTATCTGGTTACTATGGTTTTCTAAATGTGTCAATCTAAACAAAACGTTTAAAGTTTTATTCTGCATTTGTCTGCTTATTAAATAAATACATTTATCCAAACTATTCTGCACAGTTTTGCTGTGATCGGCTATGTATTTACAGAGTCAAAATCAAGGGTGTGATGCTATATAGGTTAAGCAGTTCACTTGATCAGTATACCGAACCACTGAACTCAATATCCACTCTCGCCACCACTGCCACATAGTGGCTGCAGTGTGTACTATCCAACAGGACGCACTACCAACAACTCACAGCTTGCTTTGACAGCTCATCCAAGTCCCGTGACATCCAGCGTCACAAAGGACAAGGGTAGCAAGATTATGGGAAACACCAACATCTCTAAGTCGCTCTCTGGTCGCAGAGCCAGTCCGATTTGCACGCAGATTGTTGGCGCAGAGGCACAATTTTGGAATTCGCTGCCGAACATCAGCCTGCGGGCATCATCACCACAAAGTGGCGACGAGGGGCTTTTCACAGTAACTTCATTGCAGTGGTAATGTAAGCCTACTTGTGACAATAATAAAGATTATTCTATTGTATGACGGCAGTGGCACAGGCAGAAACCTCACCAGCACCTTCCCAGGACATCTACAGGTGGGCAATAAATACGTTCTCACCGCCCTCACTCACATCTCATGCACAGATACCTACTTAACTGTTTCCGATCCTGATTTCGGCACAGCCCTGTATTTACATGGCACCTTTAACCTATCATAAAAGCACGTTACTTCACAGGAGAGTTATCAAACAAAACTTGATCTTGAGCCACAAAAGGAGATGTTACAGCAGAGGCTCAAAGAGGCTTTAAGGATTTAGATTTATTGTCACGTGTACTGAGGTACGGTGAAAAGTATTGTTCTGTGTACAGTCCAGGCAGATCGCTCCACCCATGAATATATAGAACATGAGGGTGGCATGTGGCACAGTGGTTAGCACTGCTGCCTCACAGCACCGAGGGCCCGGGTTCGAATCCTGTCCCTGGGTCACTGTCCGTGTGGAGTTTGCACATTCTCCCCGTGTCTGCGTGGGTTTCACCCCCACAGCCCAAAAATGTGCAGGGTAGGTGGATTGGCCACGCTAAATTGCCCCTTAATTGGAAAAAAAACTAATTGGGTACTCTAAATTTATTTTAAAAAATGAATATATAGAACATGTATAAACACACAATGTAAATACATAAACATAGACATCGGGTGCAGTGTACGGAATATAGTTCTACAATTGTCGAGAAGATGCATAAAAAGATTAGTTCAGTCCATAAGAGGGTCATTCAGGAGTCTGGGAAAGAAGCTGTTTTTGAATCGATTGGTGCATGTTCTCAGACTTTTGTATCTTCTGCCTGATGGAAGAGGTTGAAAGAGAGAATAACACAGATGAGAGGGGTCTTTGATTATGCTGCCCGCTTTCCCAGGGCAGCGAGAGCTGTCGACAGAGTCAATGGATGGGAGGCGGGCTGATGTGATGAGCTGGGCTGTGTTCACGACTCTCTGAAGTTTCTTACCATCTTGGGCCGAGCAGTTGCCATACCAAGCTGTGATGCAGCTAGATAGGATGCTTTCTATTCCAAATCTATATAAATTGGTAAAAGTCACTGTGGATATGTCGAATTTCCTTAGTTTCCTGAGGAAGTATAGGCGCTGTTTTGCTTTCTTGGTAATAGCATCAACGTGGGTGGACCAGGACAGATTTTTGGTGATATGCACACCTAGGACTTTGAAGCTGGCACCATTCTCCACCTCGGCACCATTGATACAGACAGGGACGTGTACAGCACCTCCTTTAGTTGATGACCAACTCCTTATTTTTGCTGACAGTGGGGATGGAGAGATTGTTGTCATTGCACCACTCCACGAGGTTCTCTATCTCCCTCCTGTACTCTGACACATTGTTGTTTGAGATTTGACCCACTATGGTCATGTCATCAGCAAATTTGTAGATGGAGTTGAAGGTGAATTTTGCCACACAGTCATGTGTGTATAGGGAGTATAGTAGGGGACTAAGTAAGCAGCCTTGCGGGGCCCCGGTATTGGGGGCTATCGTGGAGGATGTGTCGCCGTTTCTCCTTACTGACTGCGGTCTGTGGGTCAGGGAGTCGAGGATCCAGTTGCAGTGGGAGGAGCCAAGTCCTAGGTTTTGGAGTTTGGATATGAGCTTGGCTGGGATTATGGTGTTTAAGAGAGAGCTGTAGTCGATGAACAGGGGTCTGACGTAGGAGTCCTTGTTGTCTAGATGCTCCAGGGATGAGTGTAGGGCCAGGGAGATGGCGTCTGCTGTGTACAGGTTGTGACGGTATGCGAATTTCAGTGGATCAAGGCAGTCTGGAATGTTGGCGTTAATGTGTCTCATGCGCCCTTTAGGAGCAAAAAGAGTTGGAGAGGTTAAGGGGGGAATTTTAGAGCTCTCTGGGCCTTGACAGCTGAAGGCACAACTGCCATTGTTGCAGTGATTAAAATCAGGAACGCACAAGAATCCGGAATTGGGGGAGCACAGATATCTTTGAGGTTTGTAGGGATAGAAGACATTACAACGCTAGGGAAGAACAAGTCATTTGAGAGATCTGGAAAAAAAAGTTTGAAGATAATGGCGTTGCTTAACCCAGCGCCAATGCAGAACAGCTGGCACAAGCATGACGTGTGATTGGGATTTGATAAGTTTGGACGCGAGTTGTAGAATAGGATGACCTCAAATTTCCATATGGCAGAATGTAGGAACCAGTCAGAAGTCCATTGAACCAGTCAGAGGTGACAAAGAAATGAATACGTTTTTCAGCAGCAGGTGAAATGAATCACAGCCAGAGCAAGACATGTCATGAAGATGGAAATAAGCGTTCTTAGTGATGGGCAGGTATGTGGTCGGGATCTCAACACAAGGTCAAATGTCGCAGCAAGATTGAGAAAAGTCTGGTTCAACTTCAGAAGGTTGCCAGGGATAAGGATGGTGGAAGTGGTTAGGGAATGACGTTTGTGGCAGGGACTGAAGACAATGGCTTCAGGCAAGTCCAACCCAACTGGGCGGTGGTGGTGGCAGATGGCGTGGTCAACCATGTCTTTTTTATTCTTATAAATTTAGAGTACCCAATAATTTTTTCCCCGAAAGGGCAGCAAGGTGGCGCAGTGGGTTAGCCCTGCTGCCTCACGGCGCTGAGGTCCCAGGTTCGATCCCGGCTATGGGTCACTGTCCGTGTGGAGTTTGCACATTCTCCCAATGTTTGCGTGGGTTTCGCCGCCACAACCCAAAGATGTGCAGGCTAGGTGGATTGGCCACGCTAACTTGCCCCTTAATTGGAAAAAAAATTAATTGATTACTCTAAAATTTATTTAAAACATTTTTTTTTCCCAATTAAGGGCCAATTTAGTGTAGTCGATCCACCGACCCTGCACATCTTTTTGGGTTGGGGTGAGACCCACGCAGACACAGGGAGAATGTGCAAACTCCACACGGACAGTGATCCAGGGCCGGGATCGAACCCGGGTCCTCGGCGCCGTGCTAACCATTGCGCCACCATGCCGCCCCTTGGTCAACCATGTCTAAGGCTACAGACAAGATGAGAATGGCGAGGACGAACCTTTGTCATAGTGTCATAGGATGTCATTGGAGACTTTGATAGGAGGTGATTTGGTGCTGTGACAGGGATTGAAACTTGACTGAAGAGCTTCAAACACGGAGTTCTGGAAAAAAAATAGGGATGAATTTGGGAAGAAAGAACACGTTGAAAGATTTCTGAGGGGAAAATGGGGTTGGAGGCAGGTCAGCAGTTTGCAAGGATGGAGGGGTCAAAGGTTGTTTTTTTTGAGGTGGGGGTTGGGGAAGGGGGTGATGTTGGATTTGAAGGTGTGGGATTGTACCTGAGAAGAAAGTTAACAATATCAGCTAAGTTGACGGTCAGGAAGAGAAATTGAGTCGTTGGCAATTTAGTGAGACGACTATCGAGGGAGCAGAGTCTCATGGATAAGCTGAGCTCAGAGGGCAATGGGTGCAGATGGAAGACAGTATTTGACTCCCATTCCCAGAATCATAGTAAGCTTTATGAACACATAAAAAGACAAAAAAGTTCAATGTGTATATGGTGCGACCCAGAGAACAAGAACATTCTGCCAGATACTAATTATTATTCCCACGACCCATGCACCCCCAACCCTATCTAACTAATTAGTTACTTGCTGAATGGTAGATCCACTAACTCTGTGCCCTGAAGTACCCTGCTTGGCTTGAGTGATGGAGTATGTTATAGTGGTATTGTCGTCGGACTAATAATCCAGAGACCCAGGGTAGCTCTCTGGGAACCAGATTCAAATCCCACCATGGCAGATGATGGGATTTGAATTCAATACAAATCTGGCATTAAAAGTCGAAAGAACTTTTTGTTCCCTCTCTCTGCTCAGTTGTAACACCCTAACACAGCTCCTCTAACAGTACTCAGATTGAACCCGATCGCCTGGTCCATGCATATTGGTTACCCTGCAAAAATACATTGGGGGACCCAGTGCATTTCTGTTTTTTTTTACTGTTTTATTAACATCTAATCAGGATGCTCCGGTTTCCTCCCACAGTCCAAAGATGTGCAGGTTCGGTGGAGTTACGGGGAAAGGGAGGGGTGGCGACCCTCGATAGGGTGCTCTTTCAGAGGGTCTGTGCAGACTCGATGGGCTGAATGGCCTCCTTCTGCACTGTAGGAATTCTATGCATCTATGAAATAAAGACGTCCATTCAAAGGGCACCTTAACCAGCCTTTTAGAAAGGTCTTAGAGTACATTATATACAATGAACCACTTTTTTGAAGCATTGATATTTTGTCAAGCATAATCAGCTATTTTTCACACATCTATATTTCCACGGAAAATTAGTTGAATGGCCAGTTAATATGTTCTTTACCTTGTAGGCTGAGGACGGTATAGGACGACGAGCTGGCCAACGAAGAAACTCTGCTTTTCTTTCAATAGTGCCATGGGTACTTAAGATTCATTGGAAAAGGCGGATAGCTCTCTCATTCTTCATTGAAACCTCAGCACATTGGACTATTGGCCAAGGTGATGTGCTCAAATCCTAGAGTTAGTCTCCGGTCAGTATAATTAAAATCTGTTGTTTTTAAATAATGGAAAAAAATATAATTTCAAGATTTTGGTGCTGTTTGGTAGATAAGTTATTTGCAAAGTCTTTACGTGTGTGCATGCTACAGTTTTGCACAATGTACAGTTAAGCTTACATGTCTAATGGATAGATCCCGAGGCTGGAGCTGGGACAAAGATAAAACATATGCACATAAAAACAATTTTAATACAAAATTATATAGAACTAGTCAACTGATATCCATGGGATGTCATAACCACCTGATAGAGTAGCATTTGTTATCTGATAGCTAATGAATCAAAGCTTAATACCAAAGAGACAGTAGCATGTAATATATAATTCTATTCAGCACAATCTACTCCAACAGCTGTGCTTTGGAATATCCAATGCTACAAGTCATTTTGAATTTAACTTCAGCTGATGTGAAGTCCTTGTTGTAATTTTCTCTTTTGGCCCACAGAGATAATGAACGAGTTTCCTAGTGAAGGACATGCAGCCTGCATTTACACTACAAGTGTGCTAGCGAAAGGAAGCACTGATACTGTTGTTAGATTATTGGGTCCTGAGTCAGCGCCTAACTAGACAGGAAAGCCAAAAATGGAGAATTCGTGGAGGAGGGACTCTCATTGTGCTTTGGAGTAAGGTAAGATGAAATAACAACATAACACAGGTTTAACGTTGTGGGGGTGAAAATTGCTTTTCTCTGGTAGTAAACCCCTTGGAGTGCAACTTTTGCACTTCTGGTGGGACGCTTCACTATTTAAATGGATGGTCACCCAGCTGCAGTGTCCACCTGAGTTGATGATCATTATCCCTGTATTATGAATGCACCCTCAGCTGAATAGGATGCTAAGGACAAAATATGAATTAAAATTTCTGGAGCCTAACTGGCCCCAATCTTCCATCATCCATAATCTTCAACTCTCTCAAATCCCTTTTGCTGCATTTCCAATCCTGCACCTAGTCCTATTATCCATGTCCTTGCCAAAGTCCGTTGGCTGCTGTCTTCAAATCTCTTGAGGGTCTCGCCCTTCCGTCGTCTTATTAACCCTTCCAAATTCTCTGTTCTTTGGACTCTAACCTCTTGTAATTCCCTCTTCTTTTTGCTCCAGTTGCTTCTTCAGCTGCCTAGTCCTCACGGTGTGAAGTCTCCTCTTGAATCCTCTCCAACACCTTTGCTCTCTTTCCTCCTTCAGGAGTGTTGCGACCCCCTCAGGGGCCAAACCCTATATTGTATGCGGTTCCCCTCCTACACCTTGGGGTACGGACTCCCCGGGTAATTGGGGGAGGCGTGGAGCCTCCTCTCTAATTGGGAGGAACTTGACGGGATATAAACCCCTGGAAGCAGATCGAGGAAGGTGACCCTGCGGGGTGAGGAGCAGTGTAATTATAGTACTGTGGGTAGAGTAAATAAATCTGGTTGTTATCCTGCCTACCGGGTGCTGTATAAAGGCCTCACCTTCGTCTATCACAAAGAGCTTACCCCAAATCCACATTTTCTAACTAAGCTGAAGCTAAATATGATTTATTACAATTGAACTCCATGCCACCAGATTAGAAAGGTTAAAAATCTGCTAGGTCTCCTGTCCTGATCACAATTCCATCAGCTCTGGAATATCTTCAGTTACCCAACTGTTACACTGATGTTCTTTAAAGAACCAAACCGGCTGACCTTAATCTCCCCTCCAGCTTCTCTACTCCCACACTGAGATACTTTGACTCATAACCAAGCAAGCCATTCAGTCGTGTCAAAACACTTGCAGAAATTCACCACCTTAAATCCACCACCGTCAACATTCACCCCCTCCACCACCGACGCACAGTGGCAGCCGTGTGTACCATCTACAAGATGCACTGCAGCAACTCACCGAGGCTCCTTCGACAGCAACTTCCAAACCCACAACCACTCCCATCGAGGACAAGGACAGAAGACACCACCACCTGATAATTCCCCTCCAAGCCACTCGCCCTCCTGACTTGGAAATATATCGACCATACCTTCACTGGGTCAAAATCCTGGCTCTCCCTCCCTAACAGCACTGTGGGTGTACCTACACCACATGGACCGCAGCGGTTCAAGGAGGCAGCTCACCACCACCTTCTCGAGGGTAATTAGGGATGGGCAATAAATGCTGGGCCTAGCCAGCGATGCCTACATCCCGTGAATGAATTATGCAAAGTTCCAGAAGAAGGCACACACAACCAGCAACTGTAAATCGATTGAGGGGATGAAGATACAAATGAAGAGGGGATAACAAATCTCACCCCTCACCTTTCCTGCTGGAATGCTTGGGACCGGGTCATTCTGGGCTTCAAAGGTTTCTGGATAACAGATTGATTTTAAAATTCCAAAGTACAAGCGTGTGAACTGAAAAAGACTGTAGGTGTAAACTTTTCGCCTGAAGTATAAAACAGTGATTAAACCAGCGGTAAAAATGGTTTTACATATCCAAATACTGTTTACACTCCCAAAGCACTGTACTCAAATGGTGCCATCAGTTGCTCATGTCTGCCTGAAAGGTTTCTGAACAACTGGTGTTTCTGACCGATAGCTTTTTGGACTGGAGAGGTTACAGTGGACCACTTTTCACATGTGGGTGTAGACAGTGGGGGTGGGCAGGCTGTCCCGCGACAGTCATCACCATTGCGTCTCATCTAGACAGCTCAATTTAACGTCAGAGTGTTTTCAGAGGAACTATGAGATTGACAGTGACGCAAACAGGAGAAACATTCACCAAGGAACCCTGTTGCCGTGGACAGCTGAAGAGAACATTAGAAGAAACAGCCAACTTCTTTATATTGTCTCTGTTATAACCTGCCTACTGACGATTGGCTGGGGACTAATGACTATCCCACAATCCTATGGGAGTATGAACTTCCCCAATGAGGGGGCGGAGAAACTCCGAGTATAAATAAGCTGGCCAGTTCAGGAACCAGCAGGAAGGAGAAGGTAGCAAGGGAAGTTACTGCTACTGTTATGTAGATATTGTTATAGTAAATAAACGTTATTATTTTGTATCCTTAAAACTCGTGCTGGATTCTTCGTGGCCCTTACAAAACTGGCGACGAAGGTGAAAGTGAATAGCTGTCTACACTGCTGAAGCCACCTCCCTGGATTTTTTGTTGGATACAGGTTGGAAGTTGTTTTCTATTATACCATGCCTCTGTACGGACGTTTGGATGTTTTTGATGCTGCGCTGGAAAGCTGGAACCAGTACACACAACGGATGCGTTACTATTTCCGGGCAAACAATATCACTGAAAACGAGCGCCAGGTGGTCATATTGCTCACCACCTGCGGGCCGCATACGTTTGGGGTGATTAGGAGCCTTACGTACCCAGCTGCGCCGGACACCAAAACGTTTGACGAACTTGTGAATAGAGTGGGGCAACACTTTAACCCAACCCCGTCCACGATAGTCCAGCGTTACCGGTTTAATACCGCTGAGAGGACCCCTGGAGAATCCCTTGCCGATTTTTTATCCAGGCTACGCGGGATTGCGGAATACTGTGACTATGGTGAGACCTTGTCAGAAATGTTACGCGACCGTTTGGTTTGCAGTATTAACAATGCAGCAACCCAGAGAAAGTTGTTAGCGGAGCCAACATTGACTTTTCAACAGGCAATACAAATAGTCATGTCCCGAGAGAGCGCAGAGCGAGGAGTACAGGAGCTACAGGGAATGGAAGTGCATGCCTTGGGGCGCAACCCTTTCCGCCCAAAAACGTCCCCCCGCACTCCTGCGGTACCTTGGGCAAGGCAACGACCGGACCGACGCCAGTGGCCATCGGACATTCCTCCCCGAAGGGAGCCTTCTCCAGAGCCAATGGATGAGGAGCCATGTCCGTGTCAGACTTGTAGGTGCCGACCCCGTCGCGGACGGCGGTCCTGGGGACGCCAGAGGCACCGTCGTTCCGACCGAAACTGGGACCAGCCCAGGGGCCGTAACTGGGACCAGCCCAGAGGCCGTACCGCAGGATGAACCTGCAGCGACCACTCCTGAGGACGTGGAGACGGAGGACGACTGCCTGCAGCTGCATTGTGTGGCAGCTCCCCGTGTGGCCCCCATTAAGGTGACAGTACGGGTCAATGGCCACCCGCTGGAGATGGAGTTGGATACTGGCGCAGCGGTCTCCGTGATTGCCCAGAGGACATTCGACCGCATCAAGCAGGGTATATAGACCCTTACATTAACTGACTCACAGGCCAGGTTGGCCACCTACACTGGGGAACCACTGGACATTGCAGGAACTACAATGACCCCTGTTGTCTATGGACGCCAGGAGGGGCGTTTCCCACTTATCGTAGTGCGTGGCCATGGGCCCAGCCTGTTGGGTCGGGACTGGTTGCGCCATTTGCGGTTGCAATGGCAGCACATCCTCCAAACAGTTTCTGGAGGGTTGACTGAGGTGCTAGGACGATACCCAGAGGTATTCCAGCCTGGTTTGGGGAAAATAAGAGGGGCCGTAGCCCATATCCAAGTTGAACCAGGAGCCACGCCGCGCTATTTCCGGGCGCGCCCAATGCCTTACGCTTTGCTCGAGAAGGTAGAAGGGGAGCTCACTCGTTTGGAGAGTTTGGGTATTATCAGGCCCGTCCGTTTTGCTAACTGGGCAGCACCAATTGTACCAGTAATGAAGCCAGATGCCACAGTTCGCTTGTGTGGCGACTATAAACTTACAGTGAATACAGTTTCCCGACTCGACCGATACCCAATGCCTCGCATAGAGGATCTCTACGTGAAACTTGCAGGTGGACTCTCATTCACAAAATTAGATATGAGTCACGCCTACCTGCAGTTGGAGCTGGACCCTGCCTCCCGACCATATGTAACAATTAACACACACCGGGGCCTGTATGAATATACACGGTTGCCCTTTGGAGTATCCTCTGCCTGCGCAATTTTTCAACGTGTAATGGAGGGCATTTTGAGAGGTTTACCACGTGTGGCTGTCTACCTAGATGACGTGTTGATTACAGGGACGTCGGAGCAAGAGCATTTGGAAAATCTGGAGGCTGTCCTTAGACGCCTTTCGGAGGCTGGAGTCCGTTTACGTCACACAAAGTGCGTATTTCAGGCAAAAGAAGTAGTCTACCTAGGTTATCGGGTGGACCGCGAGGGTCTGCACCCCGTCGCAGAGCAGGTGCGTGCAATTCAACATGCCCCCACCCCGACTGACACTTCGCATCTTCGTTCTTTTCTCGGTCTCGTAAACTATTACGGGAAGTTCCTCCCCAATCTGGCAACTACGCTGGCCCCCTTACACCTGCTGCTAAAGAAAAATCACACCTGGGTTTGGGGTCAGCCGCAAGAAACCGCTTTCCGGCGGGTAAAGCAACAATTGTCGTCGTCTGGGTTACTAACCCACTATGATCCGGGAAAGCCTTTGCTCGTCACATGTGATGCATCCCTGTATGGTATTGGGGCTGTCCTGTCCCACAAGATGGAGAATGGGGCCGAGCGACCGATAGCTTTCGCCTCCCGCACATTGACTGCAGCGGAGAAAAAGTACGCGCAGATCGAGAAGGAGGGCCTGGCAGTGGTTTTCGCGGTGAAACGCTTCCACCAGTATGTGTACGGCCGCCATTTCACTATCGTGACTGATCATAAGCCCCTGCTGGGACTCTTCAGAGAGGATAAGCCAATACCGCCATTGCTTCTGCACGGATCCAGCGCTGGGCTTTGTTGCTTGCTGCATATGAGTATTCTCTGGAGCACAAACCAGGTACGCAGATAGCAAATGCCGACGCACTGAGCCGATTGCCTTTATCGACCGGCCCCATGTCGACCCCCACGACCGATGAGGTGGTTGCAACCCTAAATTTTATGGACACCTTGCCTGTCACGGCATCACAGATCCGTGAGTGGACCCAGACGGAGCCAGTCTTGTCAAAGGTTCGGCACATAGTCCTGTATGGTGGGCAGCATAGACAGCTCCCAGGCGAGTTGCGGGCATTTTCCTCCAAGAGTTCAGCGTGGAAGACGGCATCCTCTTGTGGGGGACGCGTGTGATTGTCCCGGAAAAAGGCCAGGAGCTGATATTATCAGACTTGCACAATGGGCATCCGGGCGTGACCAAGATGAAAATGTTGGCCCGGAGTTATGTCTGGTGGCCAGGCCTCGACACCGACATTGAGAAGGTGGCCCAAAACTGCTCCATTTGCCAGGAGCATCAGAAGCTTCCGCCGGCCTCGCCCCTACATCACTGGGAATGGCCAGGGCGGCCTTGGGCACGCTTACATGCAGATTTCGCAGGCCCTTTTCAGGGATCCATGTTCCTTCTACTAATTGACGCCCAGTCCAAATGGCTGGAGGTGCATAAGATGCAGGGGACAACGTCCTGCGCAACAATTGAAAAGATGCGTTTATCATTTAGTACGCATGGCCTCCCCGAGGTGCTGGTCACAGATAATGGCACTCCATTCACGAGTGAGGAGTTTGCTAGGTTTACAAAGATGAACGGCATCCGCCATATCCGCACTGCCCCTTACCACCCGGCTTCAAATGGGTTGGCAGAGCGTGCAGTGCAAACATTCCAAAGAGGCCTAAAGAAGCAGTCTTCCTGATCAATGGACACGAGACTGGCTCGCTTTTTGTTTACGTACAGGACCACCCCCCATGCAGTGACTGGGGTAGCTCCCGCAGAACTCCTAATGGGCCGAAGACTTCGCACCCGCCTTAGTATGGTCTTCCCGGACATTGGCGCAAAAGTACGCCGCACACAAGAACGGCAGGGACAGGGATTGTCTCGGCATCGTCCGATTCGGCAGTTTGCGCCCGGTGACCCAGTATTAGTGCGGAATTTTGCTGGTGGTGCCCAATGGGTTCCTGGTGTAATCTTTCGCCAAACGGGCCCTATATCTTACCAAGTGCAAGCCCAGGGTCGTCTCCAGCGAAAACATGTAGACCACGTCCGGTCCAGAAGATCATCCCCTCAAAAGATTCCCCGCCCCCGGAGCTCGTTTCAACAGCCGCAAAGACCAGAGACAAGGGAAGGTAGTCCTCAAAATCTTCCACTGGTGCCTCACTCGAAGCCTGCGCAGGTCGTTACAGGACCGAATGGAGATAGAGACGCTGACATGACGGAGGCAGCAGACTCTGACTCCGAGATGGAGACACAGGATGCATCAGAGAGGGAATCCTCGGGTCCACAGGCCGTGGATGTACAACCGCGCCGTTCATCACGGAAGCGCCGGTCTCCGTCTCGTTACACGCCGCCTGATCCAGCGCCGCGTGCAAATGGCGTCAGGCCTGCGGCAAAATGAGTCCAACGCCCTCCTTCGCCAGGGTCTTCGGTGGATTCCTTGGACTTTGGGGGGGGAGGGATGTTATAACCTGCCTACGTACGATTGGCTGGGGACTAATGACTATCCCACAATCCTATGGGAGTATGAACTTCCCCAATGAGTGGGGCGGAGAAACTCCTAGTATAAATAAGCTGGCCAGTTCAGGAACCAGCAGGAAGGAGAAGGTAGCAAGGGAAGTTACTGCTACGACTATGTATATATTGTTATAGTAAATAAACGTTATTATTTTGTATCCTTAAAACTCGTGCTGGATTCTTCGTGGCCCTTACAAAAGTCTCAAAAATGTAATGGCCGGGTACAGAAACCTCCAGGGACATAAGAACACTTTCAAAACAAAGTGCTTCACAATAAAGCTGAATCAAGCCATAGAGTTCAATAAAAATACAAATAGCCTGATCTCAAACTGAGTATTTGAACATAACAGACTAGCAAAGACCCAAATTTGATCTTTGATGGCCTAATGGGGGAACAGTCTGGGATGTTTCCATGGGTGTGGAAATAATAGGAGTCAACGTCCTCTGGAGTCTCCAAGAATCTATCCCTGGCCTCTTTGCTTTTTGAACTTTGTTAGACATGGCCAAGTTGGTCACATTCTCGCTTTTGAATCACAATATGGTTGTGCCACTCCAGGCTGACATTCCAGAGCAGTACTGAGGGAGTGCTGCATTGTTGGAGGGGGTGGCTTTTGGATGTGATGTAAAACCAAGGCTCTGTCTGCTCCCTCAGATGGACAGAAAAAATCTCTATTTTGGAGTAGGGCAAGGAAGTTATTCCCAGTGCCCTGGTCAACCCTCCCATCAACATCCTGGAAGTTACCACTGACCAGAAACTGGACCAGCCATGTAAATACTGTGACTACAAATGCAGGTCAGAGGATAGGGATCCTGCAGTGAGTAACTCACCTCCTGACTCCCCAAAGCCTGTCCGCCAGCTACAAGGCACAAGTCCAGAGCGTGATGGAATACTCTCCACTTGCCTGGATGAGTGAACAATATTCAATGCACCATCCAGGACAAAGCAGCCCGCTTGATTGCCACCCCCTTCCATAAATATTCACTCCCTTCACCACTGACGCAGCAGTGTGCACCATCTACGAGATGCACTGCAGGACAGTACCAAGGCTCCTTTGGTAGCACCTTGCAAACCCCTGACCGCTACCATTCACCACTTGAAACATTCATTCCCTCCACCACCAATGCACAGTGTCAGCTACAAGAAGCATTGCAGGAACTCACCCAGGGTCCTTTGACAGCATCTTCCAAACCCGTGACCACTACTACCTAGAAGGACAAGGGCAGAGGGTACGTTAGCTCAGTTGGCCGGACAGCTGGTTCATGATGCAGAGTGACGCCAATGTCGAGGTTAATTTCTCACACCAGCTGAGGTTATCCATTAAGTCTTCTCAACCTTGCCCCTCGCCTGAGATGTGGTGACCCTCAGGTTAGACTACCACCAGTCAGCTCTCTCTCAAAGGGGAAAGCATCCTCTGGGATTGGTGACATTCACATTTTACATCCTGTAATTGAGTAAAAAATAATTTATTCTTCAATCAAAATCACGAAAACAGATTATCTGATCATTAACACATTGCTGATTCTGGGAGCTTGTGAGTGCAAATTGACTGCCTTGTTTCCTACAGTACAACACTTCATTGGTCGTAAAGAGCTCTGGGATGTCAGGTGATTGTGAAAGTTGCTATATAAATCTTACTTTTTTTTCATTGATAACTTGGTGACATCTGAACGCAGGGAGTTAGCTGCCACGCTTAGACTGAAAACACCAAGCTCTGTGTTGCCACCACATGTCCTGAGCCCTCCACTACCTGTCTTCCAGTCCACTGATCTTGAAATGAAATGAAAATCGCTTATTGTCACAAGTAGTCTTCAAATGAAGTTACTGTGAAAAGCCCCTAGTCACCACATTCCGGCGCCTGTTCGGGGAGGCTGTTACGGGAATTGAACCGTGCTGCTGGCCTGCCTTAGTCTGCTTTCAAAGCCAGCGATTTAGCCCTGTGCTAAACAGCCCCTTGCATCTAGTCTTGGATAAGCTTCAAATTCCTCCTGTTAAACAATGTCTTCAACCCACACCACCGGCTCTATCCCCCTCCTCAGGCCACTGTCTCAAGTTAAACTCGACTGCTCCCAATTTCAGCACCTATTTGAATGCAGATTGAGTTTCCATTCCCGTACTGAAATATCTAAAGGGCTCACATGTAAACGTTCAAGATAATCCGGAAGAACTGTCACACAAAGTGTAGCGAATATTTAGAATTCTCAACCTCACCAAGATAACGTGGGTGGGTCAATTGAAATTTTCAAGACTGAGATTGATAGTTTTCTTTTTGAGGTAAGGGCATCTAGGGTTATGGAGCAGAGATTAATAAATGGAGTTGAAGTTGAAACATACGACTGGATGTCGGCCATTCAGCCCCTTGAGCCTGCATTGGCGTTCCGTAGATCATCTGTAGACATACTCTATTGACCAGACTTCACTCCATACCTTTTGTAAGAGCAACAAAGAGTCCACACCGAGTACCTTGCTACTCTAACTTAACAAAGGTCTTGCTAGCTCCCAACGTCCCAGCAGCTGCAGGCCTTTTGAGGAGAATTCTGAGTTTCTACTTTCCTTTTGGAGCACAAGAATTTCCTGAATTCCCTCCTGGCTCTAAGTGATTCCCTCACCTGATTGAAAGGCGGAACAGATTCGAGGAACTGTGTGGCCTGTTCTTAATTCTAATTGCTACCACTTACACCTTTGTAACATCATCCCTCTCCACATCTTTCGTGGATGAAAATCCTCACCCTTAGTCACCTCCAAACTCGATGATTCCAATGCTCTCCTCAATCCTTTCCTTTCTTCGTCTTCCATAAACTTCAGTTCCACCCGCCCATTACTTCCGTCTGTGCCGATTTGCAATGGTTCCTGTGAAAATTTCCTAGTCGCCACACTCCGGCGCCTGTTCGGGTACACTGAGGGAGAATTCAGAATGTCCAATTCACCTAACAAGCACGTCTTTCAGGACTTGTGGGAGGAAACCGGAGCACCCGGAGGAAACCCACGCAGACACGGGGAGAACGTGTAGGCTCCACACAGACAGTGACCCAAGCCGGGAATCAAATCCGGGACCCTGGCGCTGTGAAGCACTAGTGCTAACCCCTGTGCTACCAAGTATCTATATATAGGAAATCAGAAATGACTGTGAAGTTTTAAATTTATTAGCACTTAGAATCATAGAATGTACAGTGCAGAAGGAGGCCATTTGGCCCATTGAGTCTACATGGCCCTTGAAAGAGCTTCCTACTTAAGCCCATCCTTCACCCTATCCCCATAATCCAGTAACCCTACCTAACCTTTGGACACTAAGGGACAATTTAGCATGGCCAATCTACCTAACCCGCACATCTTTGGACTGTGGGAGAAAACCGGAGCACCCGGAAGAAACCCACACAGACAAGGGGAGAACGTGCAAACTCCGCACATACACCCGAAGCCGGAATTGAACTCGGTCCCTGGGGCTATGGGACAGCAGTGCTAGCCACTGTGCCTCCATGCTGCTCCATGGATAAGATGCAAATACTATGTACACTGCCTCCAGACGAGTATTGGACCCTACAAGCATTTGCTGAATTATTACATATGTTACAAGTAAATACTCATTCCCTGTGAACCAAAGCATGAACATATGCATGAGATATCTCGTAATATGGCATACCCAGGATGAACAACACACTCCTTATGCTGTTAATAATCTCACTTGTGTTGCGACCACAGTAGATGTTATTGTTGAGGAAGCTGAATACCAGGGAGACGTCTGCTTCACTGATCATAAACCATTTTTTACTGTGAAAACGAGGAGGAAGAGCTACTGACCCCAAAAGCATAGAACTCCGGTGACACCTTTAGAGTTCTAAAAATGAAAATATCTATTGAAAAGAAAAAAAAACTTAAGCACATAAGATTAAAGTTACACAGTTAAAACAGCTTTACAGCGCATCCTCCAAAAAAACCAAACTGCTTGGTTAAAAGCACACAAGTAAACTACCTTCTTGGCAACTACCCCACGACTTCTTAAACACTTACACTCTGATGTGGAACGACATAACCCCGCATCAAAAAAATCTCTCATGACACTGGAGTGCTAGAATAAAAACACTCTAATAACCGTATATCTCAGGCTACATGCCACGTACCAAGTTTATCAAGAAAGAAAAACAAAATACTGCGGAAGCTGGAAATCCAAAATAAAAACAGAAAATGCTGGATAAACTCCGCAGTATCTGTGGAGAAAAAAAACAAAGCTAACGTCTTGAGTCAATATATGACTTCTTCAGAAACATTAACTAACTCACCTCTCGGGCAGCACGGTAGCATAGTGGTTAGCGCAATTGCTTCACAGCTCCAGGGTCCCAGGTTCGATTCCCGGCTGGATCACTGTCTGTGTGGGGTCTGCACATCCTCCCCGTGTGTGCGTGGGTTCCCTCCGGGTGCTCCGGTTTCCTCCCACAGTCCAACGATGTGCAGGATAGGCGGATTGGCCATGATAAATTGCCCTTAGTGTCCAAAATTGCCCTTAGTGTTGGTTGAGTGGGGTTACTGGGTTATGGGGATAGGGTGGTGTGGGCTTGGGTAGGGTGCTCTTTCCAAGAGCCGGTGCAGACTCGATGGGCCGAATGGCCTCCTTCTGCACTGTGAAATCTATGAAATTAAGAAATCATTCAGCTTATTATTAGAGTTTATTTAAGAAATAACATTATTTGAAACACAGCAACATATAAAACTTACATCAAACGTGTTGCAAAACAACTGTGGTCACTCATTACAGTGTTGCACTTTTATTTTGTACCAGTGTCTATGAGGCAAAATTTAGACATGATCAGGAGTGTTCCACTGACTCCAAATCATCGTCGGCCTGGTAAAGCTGAGAACTTAAATGATCAGATGGGTTAGCTGCTTCTCAACTGATCTGAAGGTCAAGCAATGACAAAAGGATCCACTGTAAGCATTTCTGTCGATTGTAGATCAGTCAATTAAATTTGTCTTTTTAAAAAAATCAGTATTGAGGCGGCTGCGTGGGCACTGGCCTCAGCACATTGACCCACTTTCTGGACAAAGCAGAGCTAAGTGGTACACAGGCCTCCCATGTTGAGGCAGATAAATCACAGTTAATGATTCTGGTTCTCTTGTGCTTTGGCCAAATTCACAGAAATGTCTGAGGTGTCCGGCCAAACTATTTCAATCTGGTGAGCCGTTTCAGCATAGGAAACAGGGAATGTTGAGCATAAGCATGGATAACCTACTTCCACAAGGCAATACTTAAAGTGGTACATTACTAAAATAGCTATAAAATCACAGAAGGAAGTACGAAAATAATAGAATCTTGTACGACACTGTCCTCCAATTCATCACGATAGGTTTGTCCTCTTGCGATAGCTCAATAACACTTACTTTTCCATAGTCTATAAAGATGAAAAATGGTGAGTTAGTTGATTGAGATAGAGGGCGCGATTTAATGGCCTTGGTGTTGCCATGAGGCCGCTGAATCTCAGAGGCCTCTCACGAGATTCACGATGCTCGAGACAACTCGCGAGATGCAACCAAACCTCTCGAGACATCGTGATCTGGATCTCGCCATCGATGGGCAAAATCCAGAGCAGCATATTTAAATGATCCATTAGGCTTATTTAAATATGCATGCGCTGGATTCTCTGTGCTTGTGGGAACTAACGGCCTCCCCAGCAAGGCCTTGACCGGGCGCCCTTTAGTATTGGTCCACACAAACTTGGACCAGGCGTAATTGCACCTGGGGGGGTTCCCCCTGGGTCATCGGGGACAGGGAAGGGTGGCACCCTGGCTCGCCCTCTGGCACCCAGACATCTTGGTACTACCACCCTGGCACTACCAAGGTACCTGGTGGCCTGGTCAGGCCAAAGAGTCAGGGCCTGAGGGGGGCCATGTCCATAAAAGGGGGTGTGATGACTTTGGGGGGGGGGGGTAAAGGATCAGTATAAAGGGCCCTCATAAAAGTTGGGGTGTGAAGGGTGGGGGTCGTAAAATAAGGGGCCTATTATGGGCCAGGGTTTAGAGAACACGAAAGTATATCATGGAGTTCACCTGACCCACAACCTTCAATAGAATTTGGTTATGGGGAGCACAAGGGCCCACTTTACAGGTGTGATGCAACAGAGATCTAAAGTATTTTAAAACAAAAACAATGTTTATTCTATGAATTCAGTTAACATTTTATAAACACACAGTAAACATCTTAGCAACTACCAACACTGATAATCCCCACAGATACAGTACTCTATAGGTAACCCTTAGTAACTTTCCTAACAACATCCATAAGTCAAAGACCCTTTCGAACAAAGACAGTAGGTTTGCATTCCATACAGAAACAGGTATTACTTTGAAATCATCAAGTGATCTGGAGATATTCTTTAGCATGCGGAGAGAGAGACCAAAATACACCTCCTTGGTTTGAATGCAGCTCTCCAACTGAAAACGAAACTAAAACTCAGAGCCAAAAACAGCTTCCAGCTCAAAACGAAAGTAAAAAGCCGAGCCAGAGCCCAGCTCCACCCACACAATGACATCACTGCAGACACTGGAGAAGACAAACATTTCTTAAAGTGACATTCCCATGACGGGCCCAAAAAGGGTCTTGGAATGCTGAAGACCTCTTTTGGGAGGCCTGAAAATGGGGTCTTCAGCGATCCCCTAGCAGGGTGTTCTCACTTGGTGGGGGTAATACCCGTATGTGCGGGGGGGGGGGGGGGGATGACATTGCATGTGGGTGGGTGGGGTGTCTGTGGGACCCTCAAGCTCACTTACAGATCGGGGCACCCTTTCAAAATGGCGGCCCGATCCCGGAGGAGCTGGCCTCTCCGCCTAGTTCCGCTCCCTAATCCCTGTTCTGGGTGGGAACATGTCCAGTGATGTGTGGGTTAGGTCAGGTTGCGGAGATAGGGCGGGGGCCTGCGTAGGGTGCTCTTTCAGAAGATAGGTGCAGACTCAATGGGCCGAAAGGTCTCCTTCTGTACTGTCGGGATTCTGTGAAAAGCTATCTAACAGCACTCTGTTGCTATTTCAGGCCCGGGTCAGGAAGGCCCCAGGCCCACCCCCCCTGAGGCCGCGCTCAACGTCATTTCCTGCACTGAAGCGCTCCAATGAGCAAAGCTCCACGGAGCAGGAAGCTCTCGGGGTGCCATTTCTCAATGGTGTACCGATCCTGCGACCCACTGACGTGAGCCCCGGGCCCCCCCCAACTCACCTTTAAGGGGGTCTTTGAGCCTCCCCCTCCCCGCAGCCTACTACATACTGGCAGAGCACCCCCGGGCCTGATGCACGACCCAGACAAAATGCCAGCTTGTTACCCTGGCACTGGAAGCCTGGCACTGCCAAGCTGGCTCCTGGGTGCACAGGTGACACTGCCAGGGTGCCAGGCTGGTAGTGCCAAGCTGCCCAGGTGGCACCAGAAGTGCCAGGGTGTCAGCTGGCCAGAAGATAACCACCCGGGACCTCCAATTGCCTGGGAGACTGCCCCACCCCCACCTCCCCAAGTGGGGACGCCTGGTCCTCGTTTGTTCGGCCCAGTACTCATCAGCGCTCGGCTGGGGTCTCCTCAGTGAGGCCGATAGATGCCGGGTGACTGCTTGATCCAACGCCAGTGCGGCTAAGTGGGTTTTGAAACTCACTTAACCGTGCAAGACTGGTTAGATTGGTCTCTCCCAGGGTCTAACGGCCACGTCTCGCTCCGAATCCGGCGAGCGAGGCCGATGGGTCACGCACCAAGTGTGAGTGAATACGGGTGTGGATCTCACCCGGAAAGCTGGCGGGAAACACCCAGCCAAACTTGCCCAAGATGACACTAAGAAACTTCTTGGTTAAGTCACGCTCAGCAATGCTAGGATGGTTCTGTGAACAGTTTTGGCCCCATTCTAAAGGAAAGAGATACTGGCATTGGAGGAAGTCCAGAGGAGGTTTGCGAGGCTGATCCTGGGAATGGAGGGATTTTTGGATGAGATGAGGTTGAGTAAAGGTTGGGCCTGTGCTCATTGGAGTTTAGAAGAATGAGACGTGACCTTATTGAGACATATAGGATACTCAGGGGGCTTGACAGAGTAGATGCGGAGAGGATGTTTCCCCTTGTGGGAGAGTCTCGGACCTGAGGGCATAATCCCAGAGTAAGGGGTCAGACAGTGAAGGCAGAGATGAGGAGGAATTTATTCTCAGAGGGGAGTGAAAGTGTGGAATTATTTCCCGGTAAATGAAATGAAAATTGCTTATTGTCACAAGTAGGCTTCAAATGAAGTTGCTGTGAAAAGCCCCTAGTCGCCGCATTCCGGCGCCTGTTCGGGGAGGCTGGTATGGGAATTGAACCGTGCTGCTGGCCTGCCTTGATCTGCTTTCAAAGCCAGCGATTTAGCCCTGTGCTAAACCAGCCTAAGTATGTTCAAGGCTGAGAGAGACAGATGTTTAATTGGTGACAGAACCGAGGGTTATGGGGATAAGGCAGGAAAGTGGAGTTGAGGATTATTACATCAGATCAGTCATGATCTCATTGAATGATGGAGCAGACTCGATGGGCTGAATGGCCTACATCTGCTCCTACATCTTTGTGGTATTAGAGGTATTATGGTACCTGACAGGCTGGAGCACCATCGGTGGAAACTGTATGCTTTCTATTGGTTAGGATGTATGGTAGCTCCGCCCTGCTGTGTGGGGTACAAGAGCCCATGCCGTCCCAGCAGCCTTCATTCTGTACCTGAGCTGCTGGGGGAAGCATCTAGCTTATTAAAGCCTTCAGTTGGACTACAACCTCACTTTAGTGGTCATTGATCGTGTATCAATTTAATAAGCTAGTTTTTTTAAGAAGAAAGGATGGAGCTCCGAATCAAGCCGGAGTGTCTGCAACTCAGTCCCCACGCGGCGACCTCAGCCCCCACGCAGCGACCTCAGCCCCCACGTGGCGACCTCAGCCCCCACGCGGCGACCTCAGCCCCCACGCGGCGACCTCAGCGGCGATCTTCAAGCACTGGCTGGCGTGCTTTTTTTTTTACATAGAATTTACAGTGCAGAAGGAGGCCATTAGGCCCATCGAGTCTGCACCGGCTCTTGGAAAGAGCACCCCACCCAAGTCCACACCTCCACCCCATCCCCGCAACCCAGTAACCGCACCCAGCACTAAGGGCAATTTTGGACACTAAGGGCAATTTATCATGGCCAATCCACCTTTAAAGGGTATCTCAGGATGGCCGAAAACACACCCAGGGGAGAGCAGAAACTGCAGGTCCTGCACTCAAGGGTGAGCCCGGAGATTTACACCCTCATCGAGGAAGTGGAAGACTTCGACGCAACAATAGAGCTGCTAAAAGGGCACTATATTCGCCCGGTAAACCAGGTCTACGCCCGGCACCTGCTTGCAACAAGGCAACAAACCCCTGGGGAATCGCTGGAAAATTCTACCATGCACTCCTGGTGTTGGGGAGAAACTGCAGCTGCCCACAAGTTTCGGCGAGCGAGCACACTGAACTCTTAGTCCGGGTGCGTTCGTGGCAGGTATGCTATCCTCACAAATCCGCCAGCGACTGTTCGAAAAAAACATTCTGGGTCTCAGGGAGGCATGGGCCCTTGCAGGCTCCCTGGAAGTGGCCTCCAGAAACGCCCGCGCTTACGTTCCCGACTCTGCGGCAGCCCCCTGGGCAGCGTGGAATCCCTCTGCGGCCGACCCCGAGACTTCCCCCATCCCCCCACAGGCGTGCGCTGCAAGGCGGCCTGACAACCCCGGGGGGCACCGCTGCTACTTTTGCGGGCAGGCCAAGCACCCCCGTCAGCGCTGCCCGGCCCGCGCATCCACCTGCAGGGGATGCGGCAAAAAGGGCCATTTCGTGGGGGGTATGTCAGGCCCGTGCGGTTGCCGCGGTCTCTGGCGGCGAATGCGGACCGCAACCACAAACCTCTCCACGGTCCCTGTGCGGCCAGCGGTCGTCGCCATCTTCCTATTCCAGGGCCACGTGCGTGTCATAATATACACCAGTATATCATGGTGCAGACACACACTGATGGACACACAGTTGGACCAATCAACACAACAACACCGCAGCCAATTACTCGTTAGAGCATACGCACTATAAAGACAGGGGGCATCAGAGTTCCCGCTCATTCGAGTAGCAGCTAGCTAGGAGCACAGAGCTCACAGCCTGCAACACAGACATTAGAACATAAGAACTAGAAGCAGGAGTAGGCCATCTGGCCCCTCGAGCCTGCTCCACCATTCAATGAGATCATGGCTGATCTTTCGTGGACCCAGCTCCACTTTCCAGCCCGAACACCATAATCCTTAATCCCTACTGCTTTACTGGGCAAGGAATTCCATAGATTCACAACCCTTTGGGTGAAGAAGTTCCTCCTAAACTCAGTCCTAAATCTACTTCCCCTTATTTTGAGGCTATGCCCCCTGCTTTCACCCGCCAGTGGAAACAACCTGCCCGCATCTGTCCTATCTATTCCCTTCATAATTTTATATGTTCCTATAAGATCCCCCCTCATCCCTCTAAATTCCAACGAGTACAGTCCCAGTCTACTCAACCTCTCCTCATAATCCAACCCCTTCAGCTCTGGGATTAACCTAGTGAATCTCCTCTGCACACCCTCCAGTGCCAGTACGTCCTTTCTCAAGTAAGGAGACCAAAACTGAACACAATACTCCAGGTGTGGCCTCACTAACACCTTATACAATTGCAGCATAACCTCCCTAGTCTTAAACTCCATCTCTCTAGCAATGAAGGACAACATTCCATTTGCCTTCTTAATCACCTGTTGCACCTGGAAACCAACTTTTTGCGACTCATGCACTAGCACACCCAGGTCTCTCTGCACAGCAGCATGTTTTAATATTTTATCATTTAAATAATAATCCCTTTTGTTGTTGTTCCTACTAAAATGGATAACCTCACATTTGTCAACATTGTATTCCATCTGCCAGACCCTAGCCCATTCACTTAGCCTATCCAAATCCCTCTGCAGACTTCCAGTATCCTTTGCACTTTTTGCTTTACCACTTATCTTAGTGTCGTCTGCAAACTTGGACACATTGCCCTTGGTCCCCAACTCCAAATCATCTATGTAAATTGTGAACAGTTGTGGGCCCAACACTGATCCCTGAGGGGCACCACTAGTTACTGATTGCCAACCAGAGAAACACCCATTAATCCCCACTCTTTGCTTTCTATTAATTAACCAATCCTCTATCCATGCTACTACTTTCCCCTTAATGCCATGCATCTTTATCTTATGCAGCAACCTTTTGTGTGGCACCTTGTCAAAGGCTTTCTGGAAATCCAGATATTCCACATCCATTGGCTCCCCGTTATCTACCGCACTGGTAATGTCCTCAAAAAATTCCAATAAATTAGTTAGGCACGACCTGCCCTTTATGAACCCCTGCTGCGTCTGCCCAATGGGACATTTTCCATCCAGGTGCCTCGTTATTTCTTCCTTAATGATAGATTCCAGCATCTTCCCTACTACCGAAGTTAAGCTCACTGGCCTATAATTACCCGCTTTCTGCCTACCTCCTTTTTTAAACAGTGGTGTCACGTTTGCTAATTTCCAATCCGCCGGGACCACCCCAGAGTCTAGTGAATTTTGGTAAATTATCACTAGTGCATTTGCAATTTCCCTAGCCATCTCTTTTAGCACTCTGGGATGCATTCCATCAGGGCCAGGAGACTTGTCTACCTTTAGCCCCATTAGCTTGCCCATCACTACCTCCTTGGTGATAACAATCCTCTCAAGGTCCTCACCTGTCATAGCCTCATTTCCATCAGTCACTGGCATGTTATTTGTGTCTTCCACTGTGAAGACCGACCCAAAAAACCTGTTCAGTTCCTCAGCCATTTCCTCATCTCCCATTATTAAATCTCCCTTCTCATCCTCTAACGGACCAATATTTACCTTAGCCACTCTTTTTTGTTTTATATATTTGTAGAAACGTTTACTATCTGTTTTTATATTCTGAGCAAGTTTACTCTCATAATCTATCTTACTCTTCTTTATAGCTTTTTTAGTAACTTTCTGTTGCCCCCTAAAGAGTTCCCAGTCCTCTAGTCTCCCACTGATCTTTGCTACTTTGTATGCTTTTTCCTTCAATTTGATACTCTCCCTTATTTGCTTAAATATCCACGGTCGATTTTCCCTCTTTCTACCGTCCTTCCTTTTTGTTGGTATAAACCTTTGCTGAGCACTGTGAAAAATCGCTTGGAAGGTTCTCCATTGTTCCTCAACTGTTTCACCATAAAGTCTTTGCTCCCAGTCTACCTTAGCTAGTTCTTCTCTCATCCCATTGTAATCTCCTTTGTTTAAGCACAAAACACTAGTGCTTGATTTTACCTTCTCACCCTCCATCTGTATTTTAAATTCCACCATATTGTGATCGCTCCTTCCGAGAGGATCCCTAACTATGAGATCCTGAATCAATCCTGTCTCATTACACAGGACCAGATCTAGGACCACTTGTTCCCTCGTAGGTTCCATTACATACTGTTCTGGGAAACTATCGCGGATACATTCTATAAACTCCTCCTCAAGGCTGCCTTAACCGACCTGGTTAAACCAATCGACATGTAGATTAAAATCCCCCATGATAACTGCTGTACCATTTCTACATGCATCTGTTATTTCTTTGTTTATTGCCTGCCCCACCATAATGTTACTATTTGGTGGCCTATAGACTACTCCTATCAGTGACTTTTCGCCTTACTATTCCTGATTTCCACCCAAATGGATTCAACCTTATCCTCCATAGCACCGATGTCATCCCTTACTGTTGCCCGGATGTAATCCTTAAATAACAGAGCTACACCACCTCCCTTACCATCCACTCTGTCCTTCCGAATAGTTTAATACCCTTGGATATTTAAATCCCAGTCGTGACCATCCTTTAACCATGTTTCAGTAATGGCCACTAAATCATAGTCATTCACAATGATTTGCGCCATCAACTCATTTACCTTATTCCGAATACTACGAGCATTCAGGTAAAGTACACTTATGTTGTCTTTTTTACCTCTGTTCTGAATCTTAACACCTCGATCAGTAACCTCTCCTAAGTTGTATTTCCTCTTAACCTTTCTCCTAATTTTCCTTGTCGTTGAACCCATATCGTCATGTAACAACCTGCCGCATCGCTTACCATTAATGTTTTCACTTCCCGTTTTATTCCTTAGTATTCCTGGTCCATTCACCATGTGCTGAGTGCATCGACTGGTTAGGACAAGGCAAAGGTCTTTAGTTAAAGCAAGTATCGTATTAACCCACAGTCTAAGTAAGTTTAAACAGTTAATGATTCAATAAAATAGTGTTGCACTATTTCAAATGTTGGTGACCTGTATGTGATCCAGAACACCCAACACATCAGTGCGGACCCCGGGCGCTGCCATCTTGTTCCACGGACGCCACGTTGGAGGGATGGGCACCGCCATTTTGTGCACCCCCAGCGATGTGCGACCAATGGGAGCTGCCATCTTGGATGAACCCCCAGGACCCCAGCTCGGCTGACCACGCACTGCCCGAAGAGAACTCTCAACTGCTGCGATTAGCCTCGGTGACTCTGGATCAGTCCCGGCCTCGAACACTCTCAACTGCTACAACGACTGTATTCATCAACGGGCACGAGACGTCCTGCCTAATCGACTCTGGGAGCACGGAGAGCTTCATACACCCCGACACGGTAAGGCACTGTTCCCCCCTCATCCACCCCGTTAACCAAAACATCTCCCTGGCCTCCGGGTCACACTCAGTGGAGATAAAGGGGTTTTGTGTAGCAAACCTCACAGTCCAGGAAAGGGAGTTCAAAACTTTCCGCCTCTACGTCCTTCCCCACCTCTGCGCGGCTACACTCCTGGGTTTAGACTTCCAGTGTAACCTTCAAAGTCTGACTTTCAAATTCGGCGGCCCTATACCCCCCTTACTGTCTGCGGCCTCGCGACCCTTAAGGTCGACCCTCCTTCCATGTTTGCGAACCTCACCCCGGATTGCAAACCCGTCGCCACCAGGAGCAGACGGTACAGTGCCCAGGACCAGATCTTCATTAAGTCAGAGGTCCAAAGGCTACTGAGGGAAGGAGTCATTGAAGCCAGTAACAGCCCCTGGAGAGCTCGAGTAGTGGTGGTAAAGACCGGGGAGAAGCATAGGATGGTCATCGACTACAGTCAGACCATCAACAGGTTTACGCAGCTGGACGCGTATCCTCTCCCCCGCATATCCGACCTGGTAAACAGGGTCGCGCATTATAAGGTCTTCTCCACGGTGGATCTCAAGTCCGCCTACCACCAGCTCCCCATCCGTACTAGTGACCGCAAGTACACTGCCTTCGAGGCAGATGGGCGGCTCTATCACATCTTAAGGGTTCTCTTCGGTGTCACCAACGGGATCTCGGTCTTCCAGCGCGAGATAGACCGAATGGTTGACCGGTACGGTTTACGGGCAACATTCCCGTACCTCGATAATGTCACCATCTGCGGCCACAACCAGCAGGACCACAGCACCAACCTGCGAAAATTCCTCCAGACCGCAAAAATCCTTAACCTTACATACAACAAGGATAAATGCGTGTTTAGCACCGACCACCTAGCCATTCTCGGCTACGTAGTGCGAAATGGAGTTATAGGCCCCGACCCTGAATACATGCGCCCCCTTATGGAGTTCCCCCTCCCTCACTGCTCCAAGGCCCTGAAGCGCTGCCTAGGGTTTTTCAGTTACTACGCCCAGTGGGTCCCCAACTATGCGGACAAGGCCCGTCCCCTGATCCAATCTACAGCTTTTCCCCTGTCGATAGAGGCCTGCCAGGCCTTCAGCCGCATCAAAGCAGACATTGCAAAGGCCACGATGCACGCCATCAATGAGTCCCTCCCCTTCCAGGTCGAGAGCGATGCGTCTGACGTAGCTCTGGCGGCCACCCTCAACCAAGCGGGCAGACCCGTGGCCTTCTTCTCACGTACCCTCCATGCTTCCAAAAACCACCACTCCTCAGTCGAAAAGGAGACCCAGGCCATAGTAGAAGCTGTGCGACATTGGAGGCATTACCTGGCCGGCAGGAGATTCACTCTCCTCACTGACCAACGGTTGGTTGCTTTCATGTTTGATAATGCGCAGCAGGGCAAGATAAAAAACGACAAGATCTTGCGGTGGAGGATCGAACTCTCCACCTACAACTACGAGACCTTGTATCATCCCGGGAAGCTAAATGAGCCTCCTGAAGCCCTGTCCCGCGGCACATGTGCCAACGCACAAGTGGACCACCTCCGAGCCCTCCACGAGGACCTCTGCCACCCGGGGGTCACTCACCTTTTCCATTTTGTCAAGACCCGCAACCTGCCGTACTCCATCGAGGAGGTCAGGACAGCCACCAGGGACTGCCAAATCTGCGCGGAGTGCAAACCGCACTTCTACCGGCCAGAGAAAGCGCACCTGATAAAAGCTTCCCGTCCCTTTGAATGCCTCAGTATGGACTTCAAAGGCCCCCTCCCCTCCACCAACCACAACACGTACTTCCTGAACGTGACTGATGAGTACTCCCGGTTCCCATTCGCCATCCCCTGCCCCGACATGACCGTAACCACCGTCATCAAGGCTCTCCATAGCATCTTTGCACTGTTCGGGTTCCCCGCGTACATACACAGTGATAGGGGGTCCTCCTTTATGAGCGACGAACTGCGTCAATTCCTGCTCAGCAAGGGCATCGCCTCGAGCAGGACGACCAGTTACAACCCCCGGGGTACCGGACAGGTAGAGAGGGAGAACGGAACGGTCTGGAAGACCGTCCTATTGGCCCTACGGTCCAGGAACCTCCCAGTATCCCGCTGGCACGAAGTCCTCCCGGATGCCCTCCACCCCATCCGGTCACTGCTTTGTACGACCACCAACCAGACACCTCACGAACGTCTCCTTGTCTTCCCCAGGAAGTCCTCCTCTGGGACCTCGCTCCCGACCTGGCTGGCAGCTCCCGGACCCATTCTGCTCCGAAAACACGTGCTCACACGGGCTCACAAGTCTGACCCGTTGGTCGAGAGGTTCCATCTGCTCCACGCTAACCCCCAGTACATCTACGTGGCATACCCCGCCAGCCGACAAGATACGGTCTCCCTACGGGACCTGGTGCCCGCCGGAACTCCACGCACATTCCAGCCACCAGTCCCACCCTCCATCCCACCAGTGCACCTTACAGGAGGATCGGTCCTCCCGCCGGCCACCTCTAGGCCCCCCCACCTACCGATGCACCCTGCAGGCGCTCCCTCCCCAAGTCAACCGTTTGCCCCACCAGCGCCGTCTAGAGGTGCCGAAGCTGCCATGGAGACCGTTGCCACGCTCCCAGAGTCACAGACGCCCGAGCCTCCACCGGAGTCAACACCGAGGCTCCAACGATCAGAGGAGACGACCAGGGCCCCCGATCGACTGATTGCTTAATTTTAAATTGTAAATTGTAAATTTAAATCAGAATTGTAAATAGTTACAAAATGCTGTACCGAGGTATTACGGTACCTCCATAACTAATTCTACCACGTTGCCATGTTTGTAGTATCAGGCCACCATGGACTTTTTTTAACAGGGGGTGAATGTGGTATTAGAGGTATTACGGTACCTGACAGGCTGGAGCACCATTGGTGGAAACTGTATGCTTTCTATTGGTTAGGATGTATGGTAGCTCCGCTCTGCTAGGCGGGGTATAAGAACCCGTGCTGCCCCAGCAGCCTTTATTCTGTACCTGAGCTGCTGGGGGAAACATCTAGCTTATTAAAGCCTTCAGCTGGACTACAACCTCGCTTTAGTGGTCATTGATCGTGCAACAGTCTTATGATCTGATGGTCCTCAGTGCCCTGGACCAGGTGCAGGCAAGATCAGCCAAAATTCTTGCTTCTGAACCTTATCCAATGACTCCTGAAAACTGCGTCTGCTTGGATATTAGATGTAGTAGTACTTCATCATGGAATAGCTTTCTGCCTCCAGTGCATTACAACCCCCGGCCATGTCACCACTTTCCAGGTGGGTGGTCACTCAATGAATGCCAGCAAGCTATTTGACTGTGCATGGTGGGTGGGTGGGTGGGGGGGTTGAGTATCAGAGCCCAGTATTATCCTGCGCTCACTCAACAGCCACACAATTGTCCATTTCAGCAGGTCACTGGATAGCAATTAGGAGCTGGGACCCTGACCCACTATTTTTTTCTCACTCCCAAACCCAGAGCTGAGTGCTGGGACCCCCCTCGCTGTTGCTTTGGGAGAGATTTAACGAGCACAGCGCAGGCCGGGACCTACAGTTCTGTGATCAAGGCATTGGGGTGGCTCGGGAAGCATTTTGCCGAGCTATACACATGTATAGAGTTACAGGGCTGAGTGACCCTGGTTTGATGACATTTACAGCGATGTTCAGGCCCAGGCAACCCACTCTGTCCAAATCTGTGAGCCTTTCTTTAGCAGCGCTCAGCTGTAAATAAATTTGTTTACCATTAGTGAAAGCACGCTGTTAATGAGTTCTTGTTTGAATTTTATCATGTTTGCCAAAATTGATTTGTCTGATTATTCACTGAACTGATGACTATCTCTGTTCTTTCTGCCTCTAAATAAAGACATGAAATCATTGTAGATGACTTATTAGAGTGAGAGACAGTAACTCTTTTGTTGCCCGCCATAGGCTGGTTTTTTGCCACTGTCAGCACACAAATTCAAAGCGTTCGAGACTGAATACTCTCGATGGGCAATGATAAGCGGTTGTTAACACATTCATTTATTCTTCTCCATTCTTGAAGGTTGTGGCTCATTGCAGGGCTGCACATCCACTGGTCCAGGGTACTCTCCAGATTCCTCATCGAGCAGGCAAGTCTTCATTTAGGGGAACAGACAGTATAGGTATTGGCAGTCAATCATTAGCATCACCTCCAGCCTTAACCTGCCCTCACCTGACATTTAAACAAATGCTTTTGTGACAGAACAATAGAACAATAATAGAACATTACAGCGCAGTACAGGCCCTTCGGCCCTCGATGTTGCGCCGACCTGTGAAACCGCTTTAAAGCCCATCTACACTATTCCCTTATCATCCATATGTCTATCCAATGACCATTTGAATGCCCTTAGTGTTGGCGAGTCCACGACTGTTGCAGGCAGGGCATTCCACGCCCTTACTACTCTCAAGTCACTGAACGGTGGAAATCCTAGCTGATTTTGCTCATTTTCCTAACCCTTTGTATCTTTAGATTAACAGTACAAAAGAAATGAGCGCGGTAATATGCGGGTTTGGTGCTAGATTAACAGGGGTTTATTGAATAGGTCTTCACTGTATAAGGTTTGCTTCTAGGCTCCTGCAGAAACCCTCAAAGTAGTCGAAGACGTCAGGTACTTCACGTCACGTGCGTCAGTTTGGAAAGAGACTTGCACACAACTACAATTACCCACATATATAACATTCCACCCCTTTACTTCTAAGGCCCAACATAACTAATAACTAGTATTTTAACAGTCATTTACATCTGTATACAAGTGCAGACATCACATTATTACAGTACAGTCACACAGGTAACAAGATAGATGATCAGGTGAGTGTCTGTTCCTGCTCGTTGCCTGCTCACTTCCGGGACTTTGTCATTCTCTTTTTTTTATATATAAATGTAGAGTACCCAATTATTTTTTTTTCCAATTGAGGGGCAATTTAGCATGGCCAATCCACCTACCCTGCACATCTTTGGGTTGTGGAAGCGAAACCCACGCGGACACGGGGAGAATGTGCAAACTCCACACGGACAGTGACCCAGGGCTGGGTTTTGAACCTGGGTCCTCAGCGCTGTAGGCTGCAGTGCCCCGTGCCGCCCCGGACTTTGTCATTCTCAGCCTCAGATATATTTTCATGGTCTCCAGTATGTGTCTCTATCCTGGAAGGTGTTACAGTCTCTTTTTCCCAGGGAAGACTAGAAGTTGCAGGGACTGCTGACGCAATCTCTTCTTCTGCAGACGAACAAAAAGTTAGACAGTCAGATGGAACGACGAGGGTTACCTCTTTGAGGTAGTTCTGGCACTGGCACGCTAACACGTGTTGACAATAATTGATCTGTATGGCATTTGCACATGAGTTCGCCTGTCGTTTGGGCCAGGTAGGATATTGGACTAATCTGAACCAATACCGTCGCACTGCCCCACTTCTCACGAATGGTGTAGCTGCACGTTAATACTTGTTCTCCTTGTTGAAACAAGAGCTTCTTTGAGTTACTTTCTTGTCTCAAGATCTCTGATTGTTGGTTTTGCTCTACTGTGTCAGATGTCGATGTGGTGGCACATTGGTTGGCACGGCTGCATCACAACACCAGGAACCCAGGGTTCGATTCTGACCTTGGGTGACTGTGTGGAGTTTGCACTTTCTCCCTGTATCTGTGTGGGTTTCCTCCGGGTTCCTCCCACAGTCCAAAGGTGTGCAGGTTAGATATATACGCTATATTGCCACTTAGTATCCAAGGATAGGGAGATTAGAAACAGAGAAAATAAGAGCAGGAGGAGGCCATTCGGCCCTTCGAGCCTGCTCCGCCATTCATTATGTTAATGGCTGATCATCAAACTCAGTAGCCTAATTCCGCTTTCCCCCAATATCCTTTGACCCCTTCGCTCTAAGTGCTATACCTAACTGCTTCTTGAAAACATACGCTGCGGGATTGTCCATCAGCGGGACCCTCCGCTTTGCTGGCAGCGCACCCACACCTATGGGTTTCCCGACGGCGTAGGGGTGACCACAATGAGAAGCCCCATTGGCCGGCAGCTGGAACAGAGGATCCCGCTGCCCGTGGCACGCGCCCGGAAATGGGGCTGGCGGGACGGAGAATTCCACCCACAATGTTTTGACCTCAACTGCTTTCCTGTGATAACGGATTCTACAGGCCGACCACTCTCTGGGTGAGGAAAGTTCTCCTCACCTCTGTCCTAAATGGTCTACCCCGTATCCTCAGACTGGGCCTCCTGATTCTGGACCCACCCACCCAGGTTAGGTGGGGTTACGGGGATAGGGTGCGGGCCTGGGTATGGTGCTCTCTCAAGAGGGTTGGTGCAGACTCGATAGGCCGAATGGCATCATTCTGTGGTACAGCAATTCTATGTCGCTTCTGGCAAGAATAAATCAAAGGTAGTCCTCAGCTTCCTTTTCATTGATAACGAAGCTGGTGAACTTTCTGTAGTTGCATGTTGCAGGAAAAAGGTTCACCTGGCGATGAAGTGAACCGTAGTCTTTTGTAGCCTTCAGTGCGTGTTTCAAAGACTGGACAACCTTTCGGCTGAACCATTCATGGATGGGTGGTAAGGTGCTGACTCAATATGTTGAACTCCACACATCTTTAATTCGTGTTCAAACGCTTGTGCTGTAAACTGTGGCCCAATTTCACACATGATCTGCTCTGGTTTACTGAATCTCGCAATCATCTTGTCGGGTTTCTCAATGGTTCGTGGTTGACTTCATTAGAACCACCTCAGACCACTTGGAGTGTGCGTTTACAATGACCGACAACATGTGCCCTTCGACTGGACCTGCAAAGTCAATGTGTAGATGTCGCCATGGCATTTTAGGCCACTCCCATGGATGCAAGGGGGACAATGGCGGTGCGTTCCTTACCCGCACACATGACTGCCGCAGTCCTGCTTTTCTTCGACTCCTGGCCACCAAAAGTAACTTGGTGTCACTTCCTTCATTCGTACTATGCCTGGGTGTCCTTCGTGTAACTGCTCCAAAACGTTTTGATGTAATTTCGGTGGTTTACTCTCATCCCCCACAACAGGCCTCCGCCCTGTGCTGTTAATTCGAGTTTCTTGGAAATGTACGGTTTCAATTCGGGATGTTTTCCTGCTATCCTTCCCTTTAATACCATTCCCAGTACCTTCCCCATCACAGGATTGTTTCTGGTTTGTCTTTGCACTTGAGCTGCGTCACTGGAACATTCTACATCTGTGAACAGTGAAAGATATTTGCATGATTAGGTGGTATTTGACCAGCTGGTAAAGGTAAGCGTGACAATGCAACTGCAGGGTTTTCGGATTGACAGTATTTGATGTCGTAGGGATGTGCCGATAGGATTAATGACCATCGTTGGAGTGTACCTGTAGCCAAGGAAGGGATACCTTTGTGTGGTTCAATAATAGCTGTTTAGCAAGGGGAAGTGATGACCATACAGGTACTGGTGGCAATTCCTTACACCAACTATAATACTCAGTGCCTCCTTCTCTAAGTGAGCATAGTTACATTCTACACTTGTCAACATACAAGATGCAAAAGCTAGTTGTCTTTCTTCCCCTGAAGGTATAAACACAACACTGCTGTCCATTGCTGTTCCTGTTTTGCGCACAACACTGTATATAAGGGTTTCAATAGAGTTGCCAGAATAGGGATAAATTTCCCATAGTAGTTGCTTAACCCTAGGAATGACCTAGGTTGAGTCTCGTTCTTTGGCCTGGGACCTCCAGGTAGGCCGGTGGGCCGGATTTCGAATAACGACGAGGCAGAATACAGGAGGGAGATAGAGAACCTAGTGGAGTGGTGCAGCGACAACAATCTCTCCCTCAACGCCAGCAAAACTAAAGAGCTGGTCATTGACTTCAGAAAGCAAAGTATTGTACACACCCCTGTCAGCATCAACGGAGCCGAGGTGGAGATGGTTAGCAGTTTCAAATTCCTAGGGGTGCACATCTCCAAAAATCTGTCCTGGTCACCCACGTCGACGCTACCACCAAGAAAGCACAACAGCGCCTATACTTCCTCAGGAAACTAAGGAAATTTGGCATGTCCACATTAACTCTCACCAACCTTTACAGATGCACCATAGAAAGCATCCTATCTGGCTGCATCACAGCCTGGTATGGCAACTGCTTGGCCCAGGACCGCAAGAAACTTCAGAGAGTCGTGAACACAGCCCAGTCCATCACACAAACCTGCCTCCCATCCATTGACTCCATCTACGCCTCCCGTTGCCTGGGGAAAGTGGGCAGCATAATCAAAAAACCCTCCCACCCGGCTTACCCACTCTTCCAACTTCTTCCATCGGGCAGGGGATACAGAAGTCTGAAAACACGCACGAACAGACTCAAAAACAGCTTCTTCCCCACTGTCACCAGACTCCTAAATGACCCTCTTATGGACTGACCTCATTAACACTACACCCTTGTATGCTTCACCCGATGCCGGTGTTTATGTAGTTACATTGTGTACCTAGTGTTGCTCTATTATGTATTTTCTTTTATTCCCTTTTCTTCCCATGTACTTAATGATCTGTTGAGCTGCTCGCAGAAAAATACTTTTCACTGTACCTCGGTACACGTGACAATAAACAAACCCAATCCAATCCATGATGGCTTCCATCTTATTAGGTGCTTTATGCAGAACCTTACTCTCAGTTACTTTAAAATAAAATAAAAAAATTCCAATTAAGGGGCAATTTAGAGTGGCCAATCCATCTACCCTGCACATCTTTGGGTTGTGGGGGCGAAACCCACGCAAACACGGGGAGAATGTGCAAACTCCACACGGACAGTGACCCAGGGCCGGGGTCGAACCTGGGTCCTCGGTGCTGTGAGGCAGCAGTGCTAACCACTGCACCATCGTCCACTGCACCATCGTCCCCCCCCCCCCGCCCCGCAACCCCCCACCCCCCCCCCCCCGCCCCGTAAGCCACTAAGGATATGGTCCATTGAATGTTGAAATAAAGCTGGTGCAGACATTATCCCAAAAGGTAATCTCTTGTCGTGGAATACGCCTTTGTGTGTGTGATGATACTGAGCAGGTGTTGAGTTGCAGCTGCCACATTCATTTATAGGTAGGCCTGCGATAGGTCAATCTTGCTGAACTTTTGTCCTGCTAGGTCTGTGAACAAATCCTCAATCAACGGTAGCGGGTATTGATCAGCACATAGTACCAGTTTGATTGTTGTCTTAAAATCTCCACAGATACATATTGCACCATTCTGCTTCGTGACAGGTACGATAGGGGTTCCCAGTCACTAGTAGTGACAGGTTCTAAGACTCCTATTTCCACTAGCCTCAGTAGTTCAGGTTCAACTTCCAGATGTAGTGCATAGAATGCAGCCAGAGGCGGACTTTCAATGAAGCACAGTGCTATCGGACAGAGCCAATCAGAGTCCAGGAAGCCAATCAGCTGACAATACAGAATAACATCGGCTTCTGATTGGTGGACTCCCCTTTAGAGCGGGAAAACAATGTACCAGACGTTGAGAGGTGGTGGAGATTTGCAGCAGTTCAGACACGGATCTCCTGAATTGCTGTGAGGTTTCTGAACTTACAGTGGGTAAAGGTGCAAAGCTGCAGCCAGGTTTCTGGTATTCGGTCCGGTGGGTAACCTGAGGCAAAAGTGAGGTCGCTGACCTAACTTCAGGGTGAGAATCAGCAAAGCCTTCAGTGAGACAATAAGGTGGCGCTGGCCAATGGCCGTCAAGGGGAGCAGCGAGGCGACTCTCAACCTCCAGGCCAGGGCTGAGGCGGGTGGGAGGGCAACCATCCAAAAAGAGCAGACGCCGCCAGGCCAGGTAGCCAGCAGCATCAGCAGCCGGGAAGCCAGCCAGGAGCACGTGCGGTCATCAAGGGTCGAGGCTCAGCCACTCAAGCGGGAGCGGGGAGGTGAGCAGAGCAGCAGACGGGGGATGCGAAATGGGCCAGGCAAGCACCGGCAGCGTGTCTCGGGGAATCAGGGAGTAGTGGCCAGTGGGAGCAGGGCGACTCGAGCAGAGCCAGAGACTAGCCAGGCAGGGCTCAGAGTGAGAGGGCTGGAATGGGCAGCTACCAGACCGAGCGGTGAGGGCAAGAGAGAACAAAGGTGGGCAGCAAGGTGGTGCCGTGGTTAGCACTGCTGCCTCACGGCGCCGAGGTCCCAGGTTCGATCCCGGCTCTGGGTCACTGTCCGTGTGGAGTTTGCACATTCTCCCCATGTCTGTGTGGGTTTCGCTCCCACACCTCAAAGATGTGCAGGGTAGCTGGATTGGCCACGCTAAATTGCCCCTTAATTGGGGGAACAAAAATGAATTGGGTACTCTAAATTTATTTTTAAAAAGAAAACAGAGGTGAGGCCAGACAGCCAGCAGCTGAAGCCAGGCGGCCAGCTACGAGCACACGCGGTCGTCGAGGGTGGAGGCCTGGCCATCCCAGTCAGGGCCGAGAGGTGAGCAGAGACATCATTGCGGGTGAGGCTCAACGTGATTGGGGCGGAGTGCACTGTTATTGTGGGGGGGCTTGACCGCATTGGAGCGGGGCTCAACATCACTGGGGCAGGACTCGATGTCACTGGGGCAGGGCCCGATGTCGCCAGGGGGTGGGGCACAACGTGAGCCCCCCGAAAGGAGGGAGAGCACAGGATCCCCAAAAGTGTAAGTCCGCCTCTGGGTACAGCTCTAACCCTGAGACATTTTGCCTGGCTGTTTTCAGTAACCTTCCGGGGACCTGTGCACCTTTCATGGACCCCAGGGTGTCGTCAAAAACACTGCTGTATTTTTCCATTACGGTCTGTAAATCTGACTTTGAATCAACTAAGCTGTTGACAGCGTTCCAATTCAGTTTGATCCTTTCCAGCCAAGGGCGGCCAAAGAGAGCTGGAAAACCTCCTCACACCACATGGAGTGGTAGCTCTGTAGTTTGTCCACTTAACTCAACCTTGACTGTGATGTAACCCCTCAGGGGTACTATCTCTTCAGTATAGATCCTCAAGGTCACATCTGCTATTTTTAAGGCAGGTGGTGAAGTTTCTGTTCATAGATGGTCTCAGGGCCAATGCGACGATGGTGTTCAAGTGGGTGATGGAGGGGGAGGGGGCTGCATGGAAGAGGCTGGAGACGGCGTCTTGTATGGGTATGAGATTGGGGGCGCTGGCAATGGCGCCGCTGCCGCTCCCTCCAAGGAGGTATACCACGAGCCCGGTGGTGGCGGCTGCCCTCAAAATTTGGGGGCAGTGGAGGCGGCATAGGGGGGAAGCTGGGGCCTCGGCGTGGACCCCCAAACGGGGGAACCACCAGTTCGCCCCAGGAAGAAGAGGTGGAGGGTTTTCGGGGTGGCACAGGACAGGGATACGAAAGTTGGGGGACCTGTTTGTGGACGGGAAGTTCGCGAGCCTGGGTGAGCTGGAGGAGAAGTACGGGCTCCCACCCCGGGGAACATCGTCAGGTACTTACAGGTAAGGGCGTTTGCCAGACGACAGGTGGTGGAATTCCCGTGGCTACTGCCACTCACAGTACAGGACAGGGTGCTCTCGGGTGGGGGGGACTGGGGAAGATTTCAGAAACTTACCAGGTGATGCAGGAGGAGGAGGAGGCCTCGGTGGTGGAGGTAAAAGGTAAGTGGGAGGAGGTGTTTGGAGAGGAGATTGAGGAAGGAACGTGGGCAGATGCCCTGGGGAGGGTGAACTCTTCCTCTTCGTGCGCGAGGCTCAGCCTCATACAGTTTAAGGTGCTGCACAGGGCACACATGACCGGGACAAGGATGAGCCGGTTTTTTGGGGGTGAGGAAAGGTGTGTTAGGTGCTCAGGGAGCCCAGCAAATCACACCCATATGTTCTGGGCATGCCCAGCGCTGGAGGAATTTTGGAAGGGTGTAGCGAGGACGGTATCGAAGGTGGTAGGATCCAGGGTCAAACTGGGCTGGGGGCTCACAATATTTGGGGTGGCAGAGGAGCTGGCAGTGCAGGAGGCGAAAGAGGCTGGTATCCTGACCTTTGCGTACCTGGTAGCCTGCCAAAGGATTCTTCTTCAGTGGAAGGATGCGAGGCCCCCAAGCGTGGAATCCTGGATCAGCGATATGGCGGGGTTTATTAAGTTGGAGAGGGTGAAATTTGCCTTGAGAGGGTCGGTACAAGGGTTCTTTAGGCGGTGGCAACCGTTCTTAGACTTCCTGGCAGAACGATAGACATTGGTCAATGGCAGCAGCAGCTCGGGGGGGGGGGGGGGGGGTTACTTTATTATTGTTTTTGTTATTTACACTGAAGGGTCTGAGGGGGGGGTGTATACCTGTTGTGCTAAGTCGGGGTGTTAATGTTAATTTATTATCTATGTACAGGGGGGGCGGTATGGAGGGTTGCTTTTCTGGATTGTGTTTTGTACTTAACCCTGTTGGGTTCTTTTTTTTTTCTCATTTTGTTATTGATATTTTATGAAAACCTTTAATAAAATTTAAAAAAAAATAGATGGTCTCAGGAATTAGGGAGATTACAGCCCCCCCTATCGAACTCCATTTTAATAGTTTGCCCATTCAACTTTGGCATTACCCAAAAATGGTGTGGCTCACCCTGGACTGGCAGCTCGTTCAACTTTAATTCGGCATGGGGATGAATTGTTTTAGTTTCATTGTGGTTGTTATTCTTTTCTTCCACATTATGTATTTTCTTAGTTGAATTTGTTTTGTTTCTTTGTTTGAATGAGTTCAGTGTCTCCCTTTGAGTGTTCATCTCTGGAGAAGTTATTTTACTGCAGCAAGCATTTGCTGTGTGGTCAGTTCTAGCACAGTTCCACTGGCTATCTTTCCTCCAGCTTTGGTGAATAACGATCTTCTAATATTTTCACTCGTTTATTGATATGTCTTATCCCTAGGTTTCTCGGGTTGAACTAAGCTCCTTGGCAAATTAAAAGTTTTGCTTCTGTATCTACTTAAGAATACGGGGACCTTAATCACTTCTGAAATTTTGTTGGTTCAAACGTAATAACGGAATCGCTCTAAATATGACGTCCATTTCTCTGAGTCCCCATCAAAAGCACCCAGCGCACCAAAATTTCCCGCCATTTTTCACGGTATCGGAATGTTCTGCCCCATCGCTTAATTCAGTGGTCTAGCTCACTCAAGGTGGATTACCAATTTGTAATAGCGTTAACTTTCATCACATTTAACTTACAAGTTTTACTTTCATGCAAGTTCTCTGCCCTGCTCTACCTCCATCTCTTCCTGTTCTCCCCGTGTTTGCGTGGGTTTCCTCTGGGTGCTCCGGTTTCCTCCCAAGTCCAAGATGTGCTGGTTAGGTGGATTGGCCATAATTGCCCTCAATGTCCAAAAAGGTTGGGTGGGGTTACTGGGTTACGGGGATAGGGTGGAGGCATGAGCTTCGGTGAGTGCTCTTTCCAAGGGCCGGTGCAGACTCGATGGGCCAAATGGCCTCCTTCTGCACTATAAATTATATGATTCTTACTGTACTGCACGGGTCCAGCCCCGTAGCCTAACACCTCGGATTGCCGGTTTAACATCGGTACGAGCCCTTCCTTTGAATTTTTGCCCCAAAACATTACCAGTACCGATGCCAGCAATTTCGGACCTTCAGTTAGTCAATTGATTGATTGATCTGTTGAAGGTGCTCCATTCCAATGATCTTTTGGGGAAAAAAAGTTTTCTTTTTTCCAATCCGTTTCTTGGGTGGCCCGGTAGCATAATGGTTAGCACTGCTGCTTCACAAAGCCAGGGATTCGGGTTTGATTCCCGGCTTGGGTCACTGTCTGTGCGGAGTCTGCACATTCTCCCCATGCGCGTGGGTTTCCTTCGGGTGATCCGGTTTCCTCCCACAAGTCCCGAAAGACTTGCTTGTTTTCAGCTGTACTGGGAGCTTACAATTCCATTCCCCTCTACCGTCCGCCATCCTCACCTTGCAGCTCTAACCCCGTTAATTTCACCATGTACCTGGCCCATCTAAGAAGGCCCCTTTCTCCGCCTCGAACCATGTTTCTTCGCCATCCTCGCCGCGTCGCATCACCCTCCCTTCCCCGCCCCCCCCTCCCCACCATTCCCACCTTCCTCCATCTCCCAAAATTGTTCAATTCTCCCCCAGGTTACATCCCTTGATAAAGTCATTGGCTGCTTCTGGGTCTCAAAGTAATATTCCCGGCCTTCATAAGTCACCCACAGTTTCACCGGGTAGAGCACCCCAACCTGATCTGTTGTTGACAGCACCACCATGGCCCTGTTGAACCCTGCACTCCATTTTACCAGTTGAGCTCCAATGTCCTGGTATATTCGGACCTTGTTCCCCTCCCATTCGCAGTTCCGCTTCTTCCTGATCCACTGCAGAACCTTCTCCTTCTCCAAGAACTTGTGGGGCCACACAATCACCGCGTACGACAGTTCCCCAGCTCTTGGCTTCTGCTCCAGGTACCTGTGCGCTCTGTCCACTTCAGGGGTCTTGTCCAGCACCCCCTCCGCCACCAGCATCCTCGAAAAGTACCACGTGGCACCCGCACCTTCCACTCCTTCAGGCAGGCCGACTATTCACCGATTCTGCCTCTTCGACCTATTTTCTTGCTCCTCCACCTTTGCTCTCAATGTCTTGCAAAGTTCTCCTAAGAGCCCCACCTCCGCCTCCAGTGCCACCACTCCATCGCTGTGGTCCGACGTCACCCTCTCAAGCTCTCAGATCTGGGACCCCTGCGTCTCCAAGCATCTCTCCAACGAGCCCTTCATGGTTGCCATAGCCCCTTCAACGGCCTTCGAATGATCCTCCTGCATCTCCTTCCTCTGCTGGCGGAACTCTTCCTTGATGAAGGCCATCGGCTGTTCCATCAGGGGCTTTGCTACTTGCACTGACCCTTCCCTCTCCGCCATCTTTCCAGGAACTGCTGTGCCACAGGTCCCTTCCAACTCCTTGGCCAGGTCCTTCACCTTCTTCCGGGTTTGGTAACCAGCAGACATACAATTCCCGGCGGCAACTTCTCCTCCAACCTTCAGTTACACTTTTCCATCGATTTCGGGTACAAAAGAGCTCTTTTCTACAGCTTCAAGCAGGAGCTGCCCTGTGTGCGATTGCTCATACCATGGCCCCCACTGAAAATGAAAATGAAAATCGCTTATTGTCACAAGTAGGCTTCAAATGAAGTTACTGTGAAAAGCCCCTAGTCACCACATTCCGGCGCCTGTTTGGGGAGGCTGGTACGGGGTTACTGAGCCCAATTGTAGCATTACCATTACTATCCTGGCCCAGTTCGGCAGACTCAGCAAGGTCACAAGTTGAACATAGAAGGTAATGTAGTTAGAGGGGAATAACATGAATAGAAAAATAGGTCTCTTCCTGATGGCTCACTCAGTAGTCACTGCACAGTGCAGTACTGAATCATAGTGGCACAGTGCCATGTATGGATCACCAGGCTGTGCGGAGCTAGCTGCTCTGAGTCAACACCGTGATGAGATCTTTCAATTGGCCTCAGTGCCCCCAAAGTGAGGAAAGAGGGAAAATCAGCATTGGTTACTGTTCCTGGGAGTGTGCACTTGTCAGGGCACAGGTGGGGATACAACCCGGCTGTGATGTCCCCTTTGGTGTAATAAATCAACAACGTTGTCATTCACTGTCAGACATGAAGACTGATCGTTTGAGTGAGCTGATGGAATGGGCTAGCACAAGTGGAAGCACATTCCAGCATGAACTCAGTGGCATCTGCAGCACCCATAACATCAGCTAACTCAACAACTTGCATTTATCTAGTGCCTTTCCTCCTTCAGTTTAATACGTGCTAGATTAGTGACCATGCACTTCCATTGGCCGGATCCATCATTAATAATAATAATAATAATAATAATAATAATCTCTTATTGTCACAGGTAGGTTTCAATTAAGTTACTGTCACCACATTCCTAGTCACCATGACCTAATCACCACATTCCGGCGTCTGTTCGGGGAGGCTGGAACGGGAATTGAACCCGCGCTGCTGATCTTGTTCTGCATTACAAGCCAGCTGTCTTTGCCCACTGTGCTAAACCAGCCATTATGCTTGGAAAATTACAGCAGTGGTGTGCCGTTGCCTTCTGGAGTGTGGCTGACCAGGAGACTCCCACTCTTACCACTAGGGCAGCACGGTAGCATTGTGGATAGCACAATGGCTTCACAGCTCCAGGGTCCCAGGTTCGATTCCCGGCTTGGGTCACTGTCTGTGCGGAGTCTGCACATCCTCCCCGTGTGTGCGTGGGTTTCCTCCGGGTGCTCCGGTTTCCTCCCACCGTCCAAAGATGTGCAGGTTAGATGGATTGGCCATGATAAATTGCCCTTAGTGTCGAAAATTGCCCTTAGTGTTGGGTGGGGTTACTGGGTTGTGGGGATAGGGTGGAGGTGTGGACCTTGGGTAGGGTGCTCTTTCCAAGAGCCGGTGCAGACTCGATGGGCCAAGTGGCCTTCTTCTGCACTGTAAATTCTATGAAATCTAGCCATCAAACGTATTGGAAGGATTTACAGGCTGATAATCAACAAGGCGGGACCACGTTATGAACACACCTTCCATCTAGTCCTGGAGTGGTTCTTGAAACTGCAGCTTCTGGCTCAGAGGCAAGGACGCTGCCCACTGCGCCGCAAGGCCTCCACACACACAGCCAAGGTGACTCACAGGACACTTAGTAGCGTGTTGGAAAGGGTAGGTTTTGGAGGGTAACTTGAGGGAGGAGTGGTTTAGGGAGGGAATTCCAGAGTTTAGGGCCTGGGCAGTTGAAGGCACGGCTGCCAATGGAGGTCCAATAAAAATCGGGATTACACAAAGAGGCCGAAATTGGAGGAGCAGAGGGATCTTGGAGGGACCAGTTCTACGATGGACAGTTCACTAATAATTAGGCCACTAGGTCGCCTTTGGCAGGACCGGAAGATGCTCCCGGTGGGAAGGGCCGGAAAATCCCGTGCCCAGTCTTCAACTTTTGCGAGCCAAAATGTAATGCCACAAACTAATTGTGCCCAGATAATAATTTACAACATAATCAAGTCAGAATCCAAAGTCCAGCGGCTTTAAGTCGATTGTGCAGTGAGAATTGGGTGTGTAATCCGGTGAACAGAACTCAGGTAAAGTTAGCAAAATGACTGAGATGAGTAATTAAGCAATGAGGAATAATTAGTGCTGTGTTTTCTTTGGCTGACTTTATTTTTAATTAAAATTTTCCGTTGGGTATAATTACAACATCCCTGTGCTGTTTTGTGTGCAAAACAATACAACGTACAAACATATGAGGCTGAGTTAGTCTATACTCACTGTTGTGATAACATGTTACTCAGTTTCTTAGCTGACAAACAGGTTTTGCATTCCCAACACAGTCGGTCGGAATAAAGCAGACGATGAAAATGTCAGACGGAAGACCCATGCCCAAAGTCCACAGTTCTCCACACTTCGTGGCGAGCAGGGGAATCAATTTATTTTCGTCCATTTTCAAGCTTCCTCCCCCCGTTTTTGTTTAAACTGATGGGGTTAATCCCCCCCCAGCCAGTCGCTCTCCTGAGTGTGTCAGCTGTGGCTCACTTGCTTGGACTCTAAATCATAAGGTTCTGGGTTCAAGTTCCTCTCCAGGGTTTAAGAACAAAAATGCAAGGCTGATGTTCCCCTGCAGTACTGAGGGAGCACCGTGTTGTCGGAGGTGCTGTCTCTCAGATGAGATGTTAAACCAAAAGCCGCATTTGCCTGCTGGTAGATGTGAAAGATCCCATGACATTGGTTTGAAGATTAGCAATGGGTGTCCTGGCCAATACGTATCCCTCAATCGATGTGACAACAAAACAGACCCTCTGGTTATTGCTACACTGCCAGTGCTGGGTGCAAATTAGCTGCTGTATTTACAACAGTGACCACACTTTTAAAAAAGTTTTTAATTCATTGGCTGTCGAGTGCTGTGGAACGTCTGGTAAGTCTTTCTTTACTCCACAGAATTATAGAATCCCTGCAGTGCAGAAGGAGGCCATTCAGCCCATCGAGTCTGCAGCGACCCTCCGAAAGAGCACCCCACCTAGGCCCACTCCCCCACCCTATCCCCATAACTCCTCCTCACCTTTGGACGCAAAAGTGGCCAATCCAGCTAAACTGCACATCCTTGGACTGTGGGAGGAAAGCAGAGCACCCGGAGGAAACCCACGCAGACACGGGGAGGACGTGCAGACTCCGCACAGACCAAGGTCGGAATTGAAGCCGGGTCCCTGGCGCTGTGAGGCAGCAGTGCCACTGTGTCTCATTTAGACTATGAATATCAGAGGTCCATCAAATCCCCATTGGATGCACGCACGTGGTAACGGCTACCGGATATCAAACAGGTGCAGGAACGCTGGTCGAATCTTCTGCTTCCAAGCCCAGGAGAACCGAGGCCCTAATGGAGGCCCCACTGCCCCTGACTTCGGGTACACAGCAAAAGCTGCAATCTGGTTCCACAACAAACGTGAGAGTAACACATTATTGTCTATTTTGGCACAGGGCACAGAGACGTGTTTAAACCCAGATAAACACACACATTTCAGCTTGTTATTGCCAGTAAATTACTGCTTTGAGTTTTTTGAAATGTTGCTAATGTAGAAAAATTCATTTCAGCTCTTTTGATCTGCCCAGTTTTGTTGCGGCGCTGTGACGTAACATCATGAAAGAGTCTTGTTTATCATATCCAGAACCCGCTTCCCTGGAGCGAATTCTTTCAGGTCCGTAAGAAAAAAAATGAACAGAAAGAAAACCAAAACAAGATTCCAATTAGTGATTAAAGGTATTAAGTGAAATTTCTCTAACCTCAAATCATCATAAAATCAGCGACAATATACGGTGCACTGCACAAAAGTGCTAAACTTTAAAAAGGCACACGATCATTTGAAGTAAGTTCACTCATTTCATTTGTACAGAATCACAAGCTGGTTATATGGCTAATATTCTGCAACAGACAGCAATAGCAGTTTGCATTAGTGTTTTTCCTCAACGGGCTTCTGCTCCAGCGGCATGCAGTTTATGTGCTGTTCCATCCAAGGGCTACCAACACAGCTTTAAAGCCGTCTCTTCCAGTAGCTCAAAGTGGCACTTAACTGCGCAGGTGTGGTCTGACGCAGGACATTTGTATGGGTGGAATCACAGTGCCTTAGGTGATCCTCCTTGGCTGCAGTGGACCTTGACAAATAAACAAGTTGTGGACTCTATTTTGGCTCACACTTTAAGTAGAGCCTCGACCTCCTGGAATCATAGAATCCCTACAGTGCAGACGGAGGCTATTCGGCCCATCGGGTCTGCACCGACCCTCTGAGAGAGGGCCCTACCTCCACCCTATACCCGCAATCCAACCCAACTTGCACGTTCCTGGACACAAAGGGGCAATTTATCATGGCCAATCCACCTAACCTGCACATCTTTGGACTGTGGGAGGAAACCGGAGCCCCCGGAGGAAACCCACGCAGACACGGGGAGGACGAGCAGACTCCGCACAGACAGTAACTCATGGCTGGAATTGAACCCGGGTCCCTGGGGCTGTCAGGCAGCGGTGATTCCAGGAGATATTCCACAGCTTGTTGAACTGGATCACATCACCAACAACTTGCATCTATCCAGCGCCTTTAAGGTAATGAAACATCCCAAGGTGCTCCACAGGAGCATGACTGGACAGAGTATCGCACCGAGGCACATAAGGTCAGATGATTAGCTCAGATGATCAAAAGCTTGGTCAGGGAGGCAGGTATCTGAAAGGATAAAAGTGAGGTGTGGAGAGGGGTAGGGAGGGAATTCCAGAAGGTGGGGCCCAGGTAGCTGAAGGCTGGACCGCCCATGGTGGAGCGACTGTAATTGGGAACGCAGAAGTCTTGGAGGATTGTGGGGTTGGAGGGGATTACAGAAATGGGCGGGTGGGGGCAGAGTTTATGGACGGATTTGAAAAGAAGGGTGAGAATTTGAAAGTCTGGGCACTGGTTAACAAGCTGAGCCTCCAGGAGAGGAGACGAAAGACAGATTGAAAACAAAGATTGAAAAACGTCCTTATTTTCTTTCAGCCCGACATCCGACAGGAAGTCATTCATACCTGAGGTAACAGGTAGCTTTAAGTAAAGACCATACTGAGGCATTTTCAATTTTCTCCATCATTTACATGTCAGGGTGCAGTCCTCATTACATTCTGTTGCACTTTGAATGATTTCCAAAGTCTATTCTTGCAAAGGATTTTAAGTGAGTGTCATTTCCTTCAGTTTCATAGATGAAGGTAGTTATGCATGTACATACAAATTAAATTCAATGTTCAGTGAGCTGAACTAATTCAAGGCAGGATACCTCATCCATAAACATAGGTTTAAAAATGCATATAGTTTAATTTTATTCTTTTGGCATTCAAAGTAATAAACGTTTTGTGCTGGGCAAATGGAACTTGCTACTTTACTCGAGTCACAAGCCTTACCTCGCTTTCTCGATGGGGCACACCCAGTATGGCAGTATGAGTTTTCACTATTTGCATATTATACCACCTTTGTGCCGTCTTTAATTCCCTGTCTGTAGAAGCAAACGGGGCAAATTAAAAACGTTGCCTTGCTGCTGCCTCTTCATGAACCATAGAAGGGAAACATTTGGCCTATTGCGCCCGTGTCAGTTCTTTGAAAGAGCTGTTTAATTCGTCCCACTCCCCCCGCTCTTTACCCACACCCCTGCAATTATTTTCCTTTTCGAGTACTTAGCCAGTTCCCCTTTGAAAGTTACTATTCAATCTGCTTTCACCGCCCTTTCAGGCAGCACATTCCGGATCTTAACAACTCGCCAAAGATTTTCTCCATCGCACTCCCCTTTCGGAATGATCTTGGGCGGGATTCTCTGTTGCCTGACACCGATATCGTAATTGGGCGGAGAATCGACTCCAACGCCCAGATCAGGCCCGGCGCAGATTTGACGCCGGTCAGCCATGCTCCGCTCCCTCCGGAATGGCATCATCGCGTCGCCCGTCATTGCAGCATCATCAGCCAGCCCCTCCGCGATGCTCTGGCCCCGATGGGCCGCGTTCCCAACGGCGCGGGGCACGTGTGGTCTCAGCCGTGCGGGAACCTGGCCTGGTGGCAGCGGACTGTGTCCGGCGCCGTCACGCTCGGCCGGGATCTGTGCCGCTGGCCGGGGGGGGGGGGCTGCAAGGGCACGGGGGGGGGCGGGGACTGGAGGGGGTGGCCTGTGGGGCCGCGGGTGGCGGGTCGGGTCCACGCATGGCCGATGCCATGCCGTATGCCACGACCGCTGCAGGTCATCGCTGTGCGTATTCACGGCCAAGGACCCGGCCATTCTCCGACAATTTTCGGCGCGGGAGCCGGGAGTTTCACCCGGCGCCGGTGCTAGCCCCTCACCGGTCCGGGAATCAGTGACGGTTTCACCTGGAGTTTTTGGTGGTAAAAGATCACACGCGCTCCACCGGCGACGACACTTAGCTGCTGTCACGGAGAATACAGCCCCTTACCTCTGCGTTCTCTGCTTACCAACCTTTCTGCCAGTGAGAACATTCTCTCCCTATCTGTGTTTTTGAATCCGTACATGAATTATGAACACCTCTATTAAATTACCTCTTACCTTTCCCTGCTCTCCAGGGGGGATGGGGGGGGGTCCTTACTTTTTCTGTACAATAAATGAAATACGAAAGATGTCTCCAATGTGCTGCATTTTGGTTAACTTACACTGTAGACATATGTCCACTTGGAACTGGATTGAAACTTACCAAACTCATTTCAGGCCAGCAGAGACCTGTGACTGCTCAGCCGATGAGTAAATACAGAGCCAAGATCAACAGAATTTCAGTCTGCAGCGGAATCAAAGGATTTGGGGAGAAGACAGGAAAGGGGAGCTGAGGTTGGAGAAAAGTCATGATCAAGCGTACCGAATGGCAGAGCAGGCACAAGGGGATTGAGGCCTACTCTTGTCTCTATTTCCTATGTAGCAGGGAAGAGCTTTTTACCTCATAATTGTGGCTATATTCAAAAGCCAGTGCAATGTTCTTGTCGGATGGCCTTATTTATTACAAGAACACTGGTAGTTAAAGCTATAAACGGTTTATCATTAGCTCTATAGCTATGTACAAGAGAAAAGATGAAAAACAGTAAAACCTTGAACAAACAACCTCTCTCTTGTACTTCCTCTAGCCAGTCTGAGGTCAGCTGACTTTAACATTCACTTATATACTAGCGGGACTCATAGTGGTCAGTCAGTGAATTATAACACAACCATGATATCTCTACTGCCAGGCCCTAGCAATGTAAAAGGCCAGCAATCTCGGCTGAGAGTGGGGGCTGCAGGAGGTATATACTATAATTTGTTTCAGAATTTATTAGTTAGTTGAGGTTCCTGCTCCAGACCAATACCTAGTGATCTTTGTCGAAACTGCATGTTTGTGGGGTAGGTTGAGGGTGGGATCAGGTTTGCTGCCAATCATTGTCCAGGTTTATACATTGTCATTGAATGTCCGGGGTCCCTGCCCAACGCTACCCCAGCAATGAGTCAATAATAATAATAATCTTTATTGCAATACGTAGGCTTACATTAACACTGCAATGAAGTTACTGTGAAAATCCCCTCGTCGCCACACTCCAGCGCCTGTTCGGGTACACAGAGGGAGAATTCAGAATGTCCAATTCACCTAACAGCACGTCTTTCGGGACATGTGGGAGGAAACCGGAGCACCCGGAGGAAACCCACACAGACATGGGGAGAACGTGCAGACTCTGCACAGACAGTGACCCAAGCCGGGAATCGAACCTGGGACCCTGGCCTCAAGGAGAGCAGAAAACTGGTAGGACAGAACTGATGAGGAAGAGACAGGAAATGTCAAAGCTCAGTCTGCCACCTGGTGTGATGCTGGCACGGTAGCACAGTGGTTAGCATTGTTGCTTCACAGCACCAAGGTGATTCATTTTGGAAGGAATAACAGGAAGACAGAGTACTGGGCTAATGGTAAGATTCTTGGCAGTGTGGATGAGCAGAGAGATCTCGGTGTCCATGTACATAGATCCCTGAAAGTTGCCACCCAGGTTGAGAGGGTTGTTAAGAAGGCGTACGGTGTGTTAGCTTTTATTAGTAGAGGGATTGAGTTTCGGAGCCATGATGTCATGTTGCAGCTGTACAAAACTCTGGTGCGGCCGCATTTGGAGTATTGCGTGCAATTCTGCTCGCCGCATTATAGGAAGGATGTGGAAGCATTGGAAAGGGTGCAGAGGAGATTTACCAGAATGTTGCCTGGTATGAAGGGAAGATCTTATGAGGAAAGGCTGAGGGACTTGAGGCTGTTTTCGTTAGAGAGAAGAAGGTTAAGAGGTGACTTAATTGAGGCATACAAGTTGATCAGAGGATTGGATAGGGTGGACAGTGAGAGCCTTCTTCCTCGGATGGTGATGTCTAGCACAAGGGAACTTAGCTTTAAGTTGAGGGGAGATAGATATAAGACAGATGTCAGAGGAGGTTCTTTACTCAGAGAGTAGTAAGGGCGTGGAATGTCCTGCCTGCAACAGTAGTGCACTCGCCAACACTAAGGGCATTCAAATGGTCATTGGATAGACATATGGACGATAAGGGAATAGTGTAGATGGGCTTTAGAGTGGTTTCACAGGTCGGCGCAACATTGAGGGCCGAAGGCCTGTACTGCACTGTAATGTTCTATGTTCTAAGGTCCCAGGTTTGATTGCAGTGTTAATGTAAGCCTACTTGTGACAATAAAGATTATTACATTAAATTATATTATAGAATGGGGCCAAGGGGGATCGGGAGCAATATTGTGAACAGCTTTGAACAATCCACAGTGAGACGTTACTATTCACAATGGCACTACCCAGGATAGCTCTACAGGAGGTGATACATGTTGAGAAACACTTCCACTGCTGATGTACACCAGTGTCTTGTACAAATGGCCAATTGTCATGTGTGGGCCTCCACAGTGAGCTGCAGAGGCCACGAGGACCATTGCACAATGGTCCAGTCCAATCCCAACGTTCACACAAATATACACTCCTACAGGAAAATGATTACGAGGAGCAAATCTCTTCCCTCTCGGTCAAAGCCCTAAAGGCCCAATCCTCCACAATTCCTCCTCTCGCCTCGTGAGCAGAAATTGACCCGAAACGTTTGGGTTCTACACCATCGAATCTCACGTGGCGTGGTGCATTTACCAGCCACCCAGCGGGGAAGTTATGATGATTTTAAATGCTGGGGTGCAACTAAGCTCCCAGTCCACTGATTTCCTGGTGTAAAGTCAGGATAGGACCATTGAATTTTGCATCGCAAACGGCAAAAGCCAAACTGAGCCAGCTGTCACGTTGTACCGACTCGAACAAGGGACGAAGGTTGGGGTTCTACGCTGCTCCAGGGCTGCACATGCAAAACTCAACTCTAAAAGAAAGGCGCTTACGCCACACGCGCTCCATCCAGCTGCACCAGGCACCCGGCACTGTTGTCGTTTTGATCCAAAAGACTAATTTTCAGCTTGTGTTTTTCTGTCCTTGGGGGTAATTCCTCTTGGGCCCATAAAATACTCTGTCCATTCTGAATATGTCCATTCCAAACACTTCGCACAATTGTCTAGGCGCACCCCCCCCCCCACCCCCCACCCCACATCGAGCTCACCACCCCCTCCCCCCCATCCCAACATGGCCAGATGGGTCAGTGTCAGATACTGCCCAAATTCCTGACCACCAGCTTTACGCCAGTGTTTTGCAGGGGGTCGACATTCTCTGCCATCATTTCCAAGACGTTCCAACTTTAAAATTCAGTGAGGAGTCTGTGCTGTTTAAAATCTTCACAAATATCAGTATTGAAAGACATTCACGGTCTACTACCATTAGTAATAACCTGAGTAGGTGTTTTGGTTAAGCCAGGAATTTCTGGTTTGCAAGTCTAAAGGTTCTGACAACAAAAACGTGGAACTCAATGAATCCCTTTGTACATTTCGGGCCACTGAAGCGACTGGCAATACATAGCGCCATCTACTGCATAGAAATGAAAATGCTTCATATAATTCCGAACGATCCTTAATTCAGGAATGATGAACGACATCTGCTGGACCACAAAGCTAATGCATATTCTGTTAAGTGAGGGAATTTCAGCTCTGGATTCACCTGAGTTACCGGCCAGTTAAATATCCAGATGATATATTTGTAATTATATTGCTGAAATGAGAGACATGCGGCGGGATTCTCCGACCCCACGCCGGGTCGGAGAATCCCGTGGGGGGGCGGCGTGAATCTCGCCCCGCCGCTCCGACTGCCGTATTCTCCGCCGCCGGTTTTCGGACTGGAATGGGGATCACGCCGTGCCGGTCAGGGGCTGTTGGCAGCGCCCCGGCAATTCTCCGGGCCTCGATGGGTCGAGCGGCCGTCCGTTTTCGGCCAGTCCCGCCAGCATGAAATGGACATGGTCCCACACGGTGGGACCTGGCTGGTAGGCCGGCTGGTGCGGTCCTCGGGAGGGCGCGGGGGGATCCGGCCCCGGAGAGGTCCCCCACGCTGGCCTGGCCCGCGATCTGCGGACGGGCCTGTGCCATGGGGGCACTCCTTCCTTCCGCGCCGGCCTCTGTAGGGCTACGCCATGGCTGGCGTGGAGAAGAACCCACCTGCGCATGCGCCAGAACACGACGGCACTTTGCCGCCAGTTGGCGCGGCTCTAACCCCTCCGGCGCCGGCCTAGCCCCCGGAAGTGCGGAGGATTCCGCAACTTCCAGGTGGCCCGCGCCAGAGTGGTTTGCGCCGTTCTTCACGCCGGCGTCGGGCCATCCCGCCGATTGCGGGAGAATCCCGCCGATTGCGGGAGAATCCCGCCCATTGTGTCAAAGCTTTTTGTCTTGCATTCATCAGGACAAATGCAAGAATACCAAATTTCAAATGATTGCAACAACATATACTGCAGGAGAAAAGGGTGCTGATAGGTTGGCAAGTCGACTCTGATTGGCCGAGGCGGGAAAGCAATGGGGAAAATTGTTGGCAACATGTTTCGCTTTTCAGCAATATTTAAGTTCATAGAATCCCTACAGTGCAGAGGTCGGCCATTCAGATCTGCACCAACCCTCCGAGAGGGCACCGCCCTATATCCAACCCCCACCCCCCAACCCCGTAACCTAACCTACACATCTTTGGACACAAAGGGGCAATTTATCATGGCCAATCCACCTAACCTGCACATCTTTGGAATGTGGGAGGAAACCGGAGCACCCAGAAGAAACCCACGCAGATACAGGGATAACATGCAAACTCCACTCAGACAGTCATCCAAGGCTGGAATCGAACCCAGGTCCCTGCGCTGTGAGGCAGCAGTGCTAACCACTGCGCTGCCCTAGTTCTATACTACAAAATGACTATTTGTATTTATGTACCTTATATATTTACATTTTTTTTAAATGTATTTTATTACAAACATGTATCAAAACAGGTTACAGCGAACAAACATCCCGGGAAACATACTTCCCAACAATCAACTATACAGTCTGTACAGATATTTCCCCTTTTTCACCCCCTCCCCGCGATGAACAGCCCCGCAAACACGTTCACAAACATCCCCCACCTTTCCTCAAACCCCTCCTGAAGAGCCCCTTAACACCTACTTTATCTTTTCTAATCACAGGAAGTCGTACAGGTCACCCAACCAAGCCACTACCCCCGGTGGTGATGCCGACCGCCACTCCAGCAAAATTCGCCGCCATTCAATCAGAGAGGCGATGGCCAAGACATCGGCCTCCTTCCTCTCCATGAGCTCCAGCTTCTCTGAAACCCCAAATATCGCCACCAAAGTATCCGGGTCCACCTCCTCCTCCACTATCCTGGCTAAGACCGCGAACATTGCCACCCAGAATCTTCCCAATTTTTGTCCTTTATATATTTACAGTGAACAATTAGACACCTTGCTGGACACTCATCATTGAAGCAACAGGAGAATCCATTATATTTGTCCGCCAGCCTTCTTCCTCACTCAGCTGAGTGCTGGAAGGAAATTCGGTAGGTGCTGTACATAAATGAGCTTGCAAAGAAAGTGATCCAGGGCGTGCCAAGCCTGATTTTCAACTGAACGGGTATATACACACACATGCATGTTTCATCCAACGCACATATGCACACGCACACATGTACATGCAGACAGCCATCAGGCCAGCAGGAGAGGGAACCTTGGCTGAATTTCCCCAAGCTAATTCAGGAGTACAAATAGAGGCCAAGATTAGCTAACACTACGAAAACTGGGAAACAGTTGTCACTCAGCACCGCACTAGAAAGTGTCTCAACCGACTGAGGGATCGGGGAGCTGCCAGATTGTGACCAGAACAAAAATCAAAAACGCAAACTAAGGAAAAACAAACAATCAGGTAGAATAAAAGTATTATAAAAATGTGTTACATGCCCTTTTTAAAAGCATGGTTCAGCACCTTTCAAAATCCCTCAGTGTGCTCATACTGCTGTTTTTTTATTAGAGTAAGAACATTAGGGATTTCCACTGTAACTGCTTAACACACACAAATCTTAAACAAAAAATTAGTCTTGATTATAGGAAGCTGCCCTACCTCGTAACAAGGTATAAGACCATAAGATATCGGAACAGAATTAAATCCATCGGCCCATCGAGTCTGCTCCGCCATTCGATCATGGCTGATGTGTTTCTCATCTCCATTCTCCTGCCGTCTCCCCATAACCCCTGATCCCCTTATTGATCAAGAACCTATCTATCTCTGTCTTAAAGATACTCAGCGACCTGGCCTCCACAGCCTTCTGCGGCAAAGAGTTCCACAGATTCACCACCCTGAAGAAATTCCTCCACATCTCAGTTTTAAAGGATCGCCCCTTCAGTCTGAGGCTGTGCCCTCAGATCCAGTCTCTCCTAGAAGTGGAAACATCCCCTCCACGTCCACTCTATCCAGGCCTCTCGATATTCTGTAAGTTTCAATGAGATCCCCCCCTCATACTTCTAAACTCCATCTGCTACAGACCCAGACTCCTCAACCGCTCCTCATATGACAAGCTCTTCATTCCAGGGATCATTCTTGTGAACCTCCTCTGGACCCTTTCCAAGGCCAGCACATCCTTCCTTAGATACGGGGCCCAAAACTGCTCACAATACTCCAAATGGGGTCTGACCAGAGCCTTATACAGCCTCAGCAGTACATCCCTGCTCTCGTATTCTAGCCCTCTCTAAATGAATGTTTTTTTTTAAATTTAGAGTACCCAATTCATTTTTTTTCAATTAAGGGGCAATTTAGCATGGCCAATCCACCTAACCTGCACATCTTTGGGTTGTGGGGGCGAAACCCACACAAACACGGGGAGAATGTGCAAACTCCTCATGGACAGTGACCCAGAACCGGGATCGAATGTGGGACCTCGACGAGGTGAGGCTGCAGTGCTAGCCACTGCGCCACCATGCTGCCCTCGATTACTGTGATTTGCGATGGATTCAGAGTGTCTCCTATACTCCTCTGTTAAGTCTGTAAGCAGCCCTCAGGCAAGAACATGTCACAAATAAGCTTTCAGGTATAGCTGGAATATACAGTGTAGATCTATTTTAATTGGATAAAGAAATTGCTACATTAAAAGCCCACAGGAAGTCTATGTTACTTTTACCTATTTCCAGTCTTCAAGTTACTTCCCTGAAGGCACTGACTCATGTTGGGATACTGTACCACAGATGCTGTCCTGTGCCTCACCCAAGTTGCTATTCTCCATGTGTGGGCCGAGATGCAAAGTGCCAATTGACAATCTGACTGCAGAGCTATCACAGCCAAATTAGATCATTCACTCAGTTAATGTCCATCGCTGAGCATGTTCCATCAGGAGCCACACAGTCTGGGAAGAAAACTTGGAACCTGCTTGGTCTTCATGTTTACATTTAAAACACATTCTTCTTCCAGTTTACCCCCCTCGCCTGCTGAAGGAGCTGATCTGTGTCGACGTATGATGCAATATGTCCTCAGGACTCTGTTTCTGCGCCCAAGCACCGATGATTCATCAAAAGGCTCCAGAGCATCCTTGCCTCTGGTTAGAAAGTTATGTAATCAAGTCCATGCCCAGAGACGTGAGCTATAGCTCGGGCTCGCATTCCAGTGCAGTATTGATGCAATACCACACTCTTGGAGATGCTACTTGGCAAACGAGACATTAAACTGAGATCCCATTTACCCTTTTGTGTGGATATAATCTAAGCTGAGTCTCTTTGCTCATAGCCCTGTCATTATAGAATCAGAGAGGTTACATCACAGAAATGGCCCTTCAGCCCAATGCGACTGCACCAGTCAAAAACAATGACCTAAATATTCTAATCTCATTTTGAAGCACTTGGCCCATAACCTTAATAATAATCTTTATTATTGTCACAAGTAGGCTTACATTAACACTGCAATTAAGTTACTGTGAAAATCCCCTCGTCGCCACATTCCGCCTGTTCAGCTACACAGAGGGAGAATTCAGAATGTCCAATTCACCTAACAGCATGTCTTTCGTGACTTGTGGGAGGAAGCCGGAGCACCCGGAGGAAACCCACGCAGACACGGGGAGAACGTGCAGACTCCGCACAGACAGTGACCCAAGCCGGGAATCGAATCTTGGACCCTGGCGCTGTGAAGCAACAGTGCTACCGTGCCACCCTTATATGCCTTGGCATCACAAGTGCACATCTAAATACTTCTTAAATGTTATGAGGGTCTCGGGATCTACCACCCTTTCAGGCAGCGAGTTCCAGACTCCCACCCCCCTCTGGGTGAAAAGGTTTTTCCTCACATCCCCTCTAAACCTCCTGCCCCTCACCTTAAATCTCTGCCCCCTGGCCATCGATCCCTCCACCAAGAGGAAAAGTTTCTTCCTGTCTACTCTATGACCCTCAGAATTTTTTTTTTCAAAATTCAACAATATTTATTCACACAATTAACTCACATATTACTGACAAAGTACTCTAGGTACCCAAGATCAGTGTATACTACCTGTAAAGATGGCTTGGTAGGCTATGTATCTCACTGGTGGTCTCTGCCTTCCTTCCTTCTGGTCTGGTCAAGATTTGGTCTGGTGTTCACTTCTCCGATCTGGTCAAGGTCACCTCGCACGAGGAGTCTTCGCTCGACCCTCATAATTTTAAGGGGTCTATAGAACATTCCAGCAATGTGAGTGTTCCTTTTTTAGGTTTTTAGGTTCTACCCATATGGCTTCATTTGAAGAGCCTTCTAAGATACTATCTCTCCTTACTGCTGTAATTGATTTCTTGATCAAAATTTCGACACCTACTCCTCTTTTACCTCCTTCCCTGACTCATCGAAGATCCTGTATCCTGGAATATTGAGCTGCTAATCCTGCCCCTCTCTCACCCATGTCTCAGTGACAGCAATGGCATCATACCCCCCCATGTTTTAAATTGTGCCCTCAACTCATCTGCCTTGTTTGTCAGACTCCTTGCATTAAAATAAATTCCATCCAGTCTTGCCAAACTCCCTTGTGACGTAGCTGGCCTATAACGTCTATGCCTTTCTGACACACTTTCTGTCTCTTCTGATTTTAATTTAACCTTCTCTCAGGATCCCAACTCCCGTCAAGTTATTTTTTTCTCCCATTTTCTTTTTAAAAAAAAAATATTTATTAAAGTTTTTTAACAACACAATTCTTCCCCCTAACAAACAATAACCCCCCCCCCCCGCCGTAACAAAATAACACAAAATCGCACTGAGCAAGATATATACATGGCAAAATGGTATATTTACACAGCTTTATACACTGGCTCTCGCCCACACGTGCCAGTTTCCCCCACTCTTCATGGCACATGAGGAGGAGGAATTGACCCTACCCAGGGCATCAGCCCACAAACCTTCCTCGATCTCCGCCCCCCAGCTCCTCCTCCCATTTACCCTTCAACTCTTCTGCTAGCGCTTCCCCCTCTTCTTTCATCTCTTGGTGTATTGCCGAAACCTTGCCCTCCCCGACCCATACACCCGAGATCACCCTGTCTTGAATTTCTTGTGCCGGGAGCAACGGGAATTCCCTCACCTGTCGCCTCACAAAAGCCCTCACCTGCATATATCTAAATGCATTTCCCGGGGGTAGCTCAAACTTCTCCTCCAGTGCCCCTAGGCTCGCAAATGTCCCGTCAATGAACAGGTCCCCCATTCGTCTAATCCCAGCCCGATGCCAGCCCTGGAACCCCCCGTCCATCTTCCCCGGGACAAACCGGTGGTTACCCCTGATCAGGGACCACACCGAGGCTCCCACTGCACCCCTGTGCCGTCTCCACTGGCCCCAGATCCTTAGCGTTGCCGCCACCACCGAGCTCGTGGTATACTTTGATGGCGAGAACGGCAGCGATGCCGTCACCAACGCCCCCAAGCTCGTTCCTTTACAGGACGCCATCTCCATCCTCTTTCCATGCCGCCCCCTCTCCCTCCATAACCCACTTGCGGATCATCGCCACATTTGCTGCCCAGTAGTAGCTCCCTAGCTCCCTAGGTTTGGCAGTGCCAACCCTCCTCGGTCCCTACTGCGTTCCAGGGACCCTCTCCTTACCCTTGGGGTCTTATTCGCCCACACAAACCCCATAATACTCCTACCTACTCTCTTGAAAAAGCCCTTGGTGATCACGATGGGAAGGCACTGAAACACAAACAAAAACCTCGGAAGGACCACCATTTTGACCGACCCCCCAACTCCTGGCTATCTGGATCCCCAGATACCGAAAACTCCCCACCGCCCTCCTCAGTGGTAGGTCCCCTATCCCTCTTTCTTGGTCCCCTGCCTGTAATACAAAAAGCTCACTCTTTCCTACATTGAGCTTATAGCCCGAGAACTCCCCAAACTCCCTTAGAGACTGCATGACCTCCACCATCCCCTCCATTGGGTCCGCCACGTACAGCAACAGGTCACCCGCGTATAGCGACACCCGATGCTCTTCTCCCCCTCGGACCACCCCCCTCCATTTATTGGACTCCCTCAGTTATATGGCCAAGGGTTCGATCGCCAATGCAAACAGGGGGGGACAGGGGGCACCCCTGCCTCGTTCCTCGGTACAGCCGAAAGTACTCCGACCTCCGCCGGTTCGTCACTACACTTGCCACCGGGGCTCTGTAAAGGAGCTTAACCCAGCTGATAAACCCTCCCCCGAACCCAAACCTACACAACACCTCCCAGAGGTACTCCCACTCTACTCGGTCAAAGGCCTTTCCCGCGTCCATAGCTGTCACTATCTCCACCTCTCCCTCCCCCGATGGCATCATTATCACGTTTAAGAGCCGCCGCACATTCGTATTTAATTGCCTGCCCTTTACGAATCCCGCCTGGTCCTCATGAATCACCCCCGGGACACAGTCCTCAATCCTCATGGCCAGCACTTTTGCCAATAACTTAGCGTCCACATTGAGGAGCGAAATCGGCCTGTACGATCCACATTGCAGTGGGTCCTTGTCTCGCTTAAGAATCAAGGAAATTGTCGCCTCCAAAATTGTTGGGGGCAGGGTCCCCTCCTCTCTTGCCTCGTTAAAGGTCCTCACTAGTAGCGGGGCCAACAGGTCTACGTACTTTCTGTAGAACTCCACCGGGAACCCGTCCAGCCCCGGGGCCTTTCCCGCCTGCATGCTCCCCAAACACTTGCTCAGTTCCTCCAACCCGATTGGTGCCCCCAAACCAGCCGCCTCTTGCTCCTCCACCCTCCTCTTGCTCCTCCACCCTCGGGAACCTCAGTTGGTCTAGGAATCGTCTCATCCCCTCTTCCCCCTCAGGGGGCAGGGATCTGTACAGCTCTTCATAGAAGGCCTTGAATACCGTGTTTATTTTTGTTACACTCCGAACCGTGGCTCCCCTTCCATCTTTGATTCCCCCTATTTCCCTCGCTGCCGTCCCCTTACGGAGCTGGTGTGCCAGCATCCGACTAGCCTTTTCCCCGTACTCGTAGGTTGCCCCCTGCGCCTTCCTCCACTGTGCCTCCGCCTTCCCTGTGGTCAACAGGTCAAACTCCGTCTGGAGCCGTCGTCTTTCCCCAAGTAATCTTTCCTCCGGGGCCTCTGCGTATCTCCTGTCCACTCTCAAAATCTCCCCCACTAACCTCTCCCTTTCCATGCCCTCTGTCTTCTCCCTATGAGCCCTGATGGAGATTAGCTCTCCCCTGATCACCGCCTTCAACGCCTCCCATACCACCCCCACTCGCACCTCCCCGTTGTCGTTGGCCTCCAAGTACCTTTCGATACACCCCCTCACCTTCCCACACACCACCTCATCTGCCAGCAGTCCCACATCCAGCCGCCACAGCAGGCGTTGGTCCCTCTCCTCTCCCAGCCCCATTTCCACCCAGTGCGGGGCATGGTCCGAAACGGCTATGGCCGAATACTCCGTCCCCTCCACCCTCGGGATGAGCGCCCTGCCCAGAACAAAGAAATCTAACCGGGAATAGGCTTTTTGCACGTGGGAGAAGAAAGAAAATTCCTTGGCCTGCGGTCTTGCAAACCTCCATGGGTCCACTCCCCCCATCTGGTCCATAAACCCCTGAGCACCTTGGCTGCCGCCGGCCTCTTTCCCGTCCTTGATCTGGAGCGGTCTAGTGCTGGGTCCAGCACTGTGTTGAAGTCCCCTGCCATTATCAGGCCTCCTACCTCCAGGTCCGGGATGCGCCCCAACATGCGCTTCATGAATCCAGCATCATCCCAGTTCGGGGCGTATACATTTACCAACACCACCCACGTCCCTTGCAACCTCCCACTCACCATCACATATCTCCCTCCATTATCCGCTACGATAGTCTTGGCCTCAAATGACACATGTTTTCCCACCAAAATTGCCACCCCTGTTTTTCGCGTCCAGTCCCGAGTGAAATACCTGTCCTACCCATCCCCTTCTTAACCTGACCTGGTCCGCCACCTTCAGGTGTGTCTCTTGGAGCATAGCCACGTCTGCCTTCAGTCCCTTCAAGTGCGCGAACACTCGAGCCCTCTTCACCGGCCCATTCAGGCCCCTCATGTTCCACGTTATCAGCCGGATTGGAGGGGCTCTCACCCCCCGCTGACTAGCCATCTCCTTTTCTGGGCCAGTCCCGTGTCCGCGTCTCCCTCGCCCTCTAGTCCCCCAGCCGGGGGACCTCCGTTCCGACCACCTCTTCTGTGTCCCATTCCCTTTCGGCCAGTGCAGCAGCAACCCTTCCCCCCCCCCCCCCACCCCCCCGCTAGACCCCCGTCTAGCTTTTTTGCTCCCCCATATCACTCCCGTAAGTCAGCTGACACCTGCTGACCCCGGCTTCCCCCGCCATCCCTTTGACCCCCCCCCCCCCCATGTGGGAGTCTCCCAATCAATATACGTTCCTTCGTTCCCCTTCCCGCCTTTCTTCCCGCGCGCGGGAAAAGAACCCCGCACTTTCCAAAGCCTGCCCCGCCCCCTCTGGCACAGCTCCTGTAGCGGCCTTGTCTCTCTCCCCCAGCCCATATAACATTTCCTGCGCGTGATTGACCCCCTATATACAACAACCATCATACTTCAACCCTCAAACACCCCCCACCCCCACAAACCCTCAATTAGAGTCCAACTTTTCAGTTTGTATAAAGGTCCACGCCTCTTCAGGCGTTTCAAAGTAGTAGTGTTGGTCCTTATATGTAACCCACAGTCGCGCTGGCTGCAGCATTCCAAATTTCACTCCTTTCCGATGCAGCACCGCTTTGGCCCAGTTGAAACTCGCTCTCCGCTCAGCAACCTCCATGCTCCAGTCCGGGTATATTCTGATCTCCGCTCCTTCCTGGCCCATTTCAGGACCCTCTCTCTGTCCGTAAACCGGTGAAATCTCACCACCATCGCCCTTGGCGGCTCATTTGCCTTGGGCTTCCTCGCCAGCACCCGGTGCGCCCCATCCAGCTCCAGCAACCCCGGAGGGGCCTCCGCGCCCATCAACGCTCCGATCATCGTGCCCGCATATGCCGCGGCCTTGGCCCCCTCCACTTCTGCGAGACCCAGGATCCTCAGATTATCTCTCCTCGACCTGTTCTCCAGGTCTTCGAGTCTTCCCGCCCAGTTCTTGTGTAGCGCCTCGTGCCGCTCCACTCTCACCGCCAGGCCCAAGAGCTCGTCCTCATTCTCACGCACTCTTTTCTGGACCTCCTGGATCTTCACCTCGTGGGCCTTCTGGGTTATCCCTAGTCCTTCAATTACCGCCAGCATCTCCTTACGCAGCTCCTCGAAGCAGTGCTTGATGAATTCCTGCATCTCCTCTTTGTCCCCGGCCGCCGTCATTTTGCTTTTTTTCCCCCGCTTCTCCAATGCCGCTTTTTTGGCCGTTTCACTTCGGGTCCGGTCTATAAAAGTTGGAAGGGGACCTCTCTCTTCTCTTCCCCACGGGCTGTCTGTAAAAAAAATTCCGTTGGGGCTCCTCTAGCGAGCCCGAACGTCCGTGATCGCGGGAGCTGCCGAATCGTGCGGCTTAGCTCCGCATAGCCGCAACCGGAAGTCCTTTCTCCCCTTTTCAAGGAGATATCTAATTCTTTTTTGAAAGTTACTATAGGTATGGAATTTGTGGTAGTCATGACAGTGAAGCTATCAACATTCACCATCATTGCTTCTCTGAATACTCACAGCACCTTTTGGAGTCACACAGTGATTAAATGTGGAGGTCAATGTCAGCAATTCTAAGTTTGCCCATATAACACATAGTTGAGGCTCCCCAGACTGCAATCAAATAGAAATGGTTGAACTGACAAGAACTTTCCCTTTTAGTCTTGCTATAAAATCCCTTTTAAAAAGTTACACCTAGCAGAATGATCTATAACTGAGTTATCGGTGTGCTAAGGTTGTAATTATTGTGGACAGTAAAGCTTTTCAGCAACTGAAATCTCAAAGAAACTGCTAAATAATTTTTTTAATGTGAATTTTTTGACATATTGGAGAAATTTGATATACCACAAACATAACAATTGTTTATTGTGGACAGTAAAGCTTTTCAGCAACAAACAATTATTATGTTTGTGGTATATCAAATTTCTCCAATATGTCAAAAAATTCACATTTTAAAAATTATTCTGCAGTTTCTTTGAGATTTCAGTTTCAACCTCAATGCTATGTGTATGCCCCAATCATTGATTAAATATTAATCAAAAGTGAAAAATTCAGTACGTCTTACTTCCCGATTTGCTGCCTGTGAAAATACTTCAATACGATTGGCCGCCTGCCCTGCTTGATGACATCACTGCTGCTCGACACCTGGGCTTGGCATCAGGTTTAAACTGACGTTGGGAAAGGGGAAATGGACACCTCACCGATGGATAGGTCTTTGTGGGCAGCTTTCTTCGAGACAGCAGCGGGCGACATTGGTTCACTGCTGACTGTGAAACCTGAGCCATTGAGTCTGCTTCCGCCGCACTTACCCCCACCACACCCGGTAATTTAGAGGGGGAAAGGTGAGCAAGGAACCATTGCGGGATCAAGGGAAATAAGTTGCAAGTTAATAGAACGATTGCAATATTTTGCTTCAGGCCAATTCGAAAATATTGACTGATATATGTGGTTTGTGTGTTTTCACCTCCTATTTGGCCAGCAGGTGGCTTAAAGTGGACTTGCAATGAGCAGGCCTCAGCCCTGGCTGTCGAGCGCAAAGCCGCAAGTGAGATCTTAAACCTGAACTTCCGCGGAACTATTTTTTTAAAACTCAAACCAAACTTCACCTCACTGTATTGGCAGTCTGGCCATTGCTGGCCACCGCAGCTAGACTTGGAACTACTACTACTACTACTGCAGGAATGTGCACTGTTACCAAACTAATCCATTACATTAGTTTTGGAGAAAGTCAGGCAAGTGCTGTGAGTATTGGAAGCGGTCTATCGGGGCTGCTTGGTGAGTGCCAGCACACTTGGGAGATTGTCGTCTGAGAGGACTGCCGCGTTCGAGGTTTTCTTCTTCCATGAGATTCCCAGAATGCGCCGCAAATGGTGAAGTTGTAAGATACTGAGCTTCCTTTCTTGATAGCTGTATGCTGTCGGTGTTTCACAGCCATACAAGAAGGTGCTGAGAACACAGGCCTCATAAACCAGGTGATTGGTTCGCAGTGCCAGCTTTATGCTATTCCACGCATATTTCGTGAGTAGGCCAAAAGCAGTGCCTGCTTTTCCTATGCGTGTAGTGAGCTGTGCATCGTCTGTCACCAAGGACACAAGGTGCCAGAATTTGCTCAGCACTTCCGGCAGGATATTATTCAGTGTAATTGAGGGTTTCTTGATGCTTACTGTAAGGGAGAACAACTTACAGGCACGGAAGGGACAGTCTCCTTCACAGGATGCAAGACGTTTGCATTCCCAAGGATTTTCTCCACGGCAAGGTGGCCAGAGCAGAGGACCAGTGAGAACATGAAGGCCCTAAACCTTGTCTTCACACCTGGGACACAACAGTTGATGACCGAGGAAAATGGCGACCTCAAATGTGGGCCAATGTGTGCCACCATGACCATTAGTGGTTACGGGTGCCGACACTGACAACAACGACCCATGGCGACGCCTGATAACTATTTCAGACGCAGCAGTTTGGCAGAACCTGTCTCTCACAGATTGGTCTGTTCAGCATCAGGGAAACTGCACCACGTGAAGCTAACTCATCGTCAAATGCATTTGACTTTCTGCATGCTGATCACCTTACATAGATGTGTGCCAACGTATCAGAGCTGAGGATAGAGAAAAAAACAGTCGGAAGAAATGAAAAAGGTTTTTCTTCTCTCCTCCCAGCCTGCACTGAACTCCTCCATCCTCTTTTAATCTTCATTGATGTAATTGTATCACTTTCTTAAGATGTTATTTGGGAATAGAAAGAAGAAGGAAAAAGTGTGTTTTATTTAAATAAAAAATTAATTGGGGTGGGCACAGCTGTTGAATTGTGGGCTTAAAGCAAAGAACTTGTCATCAATTGCTTCCGCTATAGGATGGGTAGAATTAAAATTTCAGTGAGGTGTTTGCTGATCCGAAATGATATCAAGAAAAGCCAAGAATAGTGAAAACTAAATCAATACACTGATAGGGGATAGGGTGGAAGTGAGGGCTGAAGTGGGTCGGTGCAGACTCGATGGGCCGAATGGCCTCCTTCTGCACTGTATGTTCTATGTTCACCAAATGTATAAAGGAGCATTTTGGCACTGAAACTGGAGAGGGCAATTAATTTTTAAAAAAATATATTTTTATTAAGAATTTTTCAATAACAATATTTTCCACCTTGCAAACAACCCCCCCCCCCCCCCCCCCCCCCGTAACAAAGGAAAGAAAAGAACTCGCGTGGCAAGACATGAACATGGCAAGTCTATAAAATACAGAACTTTGTACAATGGATTCTTCCCGTACATGTCAGTTTCCGGATCATTCATGTGCTTTCTTGCTCACATGCCCCCCACAGGAATCCCCCTTCCCCCCCCCCTCCCGCACGAACAATGTCCCCCCCGCCCCCCCCCCCTCCCCTGGGTTGCTGCTGCTGTCCGACCTTCATCTAACGCTCCGCAAGATGGTCTAGGAACGGTTGCCACCGCCTGTAGAACCCCTGCGCAGACCCTCTCAAGGCAAACTTTATCCTTTCCAACTTGATAAACCCAGCCATATCATTTATCCAGGCCTCCACGCTGGGGGGCTTCTCCTCCTTCCACATTAGCAAGATCCTTCGCCGGGCTGCTAGGGACGCAAAGGCCAGAATGCCAGCCTCTTTCGCCTCCTGCACTCCCGGCTCGTCCACTACTCCAAATAGTGCTAGCCCCCAGCTTGGTTTGACCCGGACTTTCACCACCTTACATACTGTTCCCGCAACTCCCCTCCAGAACCCCTCCAGTGCCGGGCATGACCAAAACAGATGGACATGGTTCGCCGGACTTCCTGAGCACCTCCTACATCTGTCCTCCACCCCAAAGAACCTACTCAGCCTCGCCCCCGTCATATGCGCTCTATGAACCACCTTAAATTGTATCAGGCTAAGCCTGGCACACGAGGAAGAGGAATTAACCCTACTTAGGGCATCAGCCCATAGCCCCTCCTCAATCTCCTCCCCCAACTCCTCTTGCCATTTACCCTTCAGCTCCTCTACCAAAGCCTCCCCCTCTTCTTTCATCTCCTGGTATATCGCCGACACCTTGCCCTCTCCGACCCATACTCCCGAAATCACCCTATCTTGAATCCCCTGTGCCGGGTGTAGCGGAAATTCCCTCACCTGCCGCCTCACAAACGCTGAGAGGGCAATTAATGGTCAGTGGTAATAAAAACAGAAAATGTTGGATAAACTCAGCAGGTCTGGCAGCATCTGTGGAGAGAGAAACAAGAGTTAATGTTTCGGGTGTAAACGACCCTGCTGCAGAACTGACTCCTTTATTAGAGATTTCCAGCATCCGCAGTATTTTGCTTTTAACGGTCAGTGGTTTCCTGTGATGTAATTTGGGTAAGAATGGAGAACGAAAGAATCACAAAGATGAGTACAGATAAGGGTTGGCGTGGCACTCAATTGGTTCCTTTCGGAGCCACGCGTTCCTACATCGCGGCATTCGGTTGCCTCTTGAATGACTCCAGAACTTTTGCTTAAATTGTCCTATCCTTGAGACTCTGAGTCATTCACTGCGTGAGAAGTGCTTTTTGGCATCAATTCTGGGGTTAGGCAGGAAAGTGGAGTTAAAGCTACTATCACATCAGTCAGGATTTTGTTGGATGGCGCAACAGTCACGAGCAGCGGACTACTCCTGTTCCTATTTCTTATGATCTTAAATTGCATTTACCAGTTTGCACCACCGTTGTCTTGTCCTCTTGTTGCAGTTTAATTTTGACAATGCACGGATTAACCTTTTCTAGTCCACTTTCTCTACCTCTGATATGTTCCCTCTAATTTGCTTCTTTCACAGGCTAAAGGGTCCAAGTTACCTTTCAGTGGGCAGCACGATAGCACACGTGGCTATCACTATGGCTTCGCAGCGCCAGGGTCCCAGGTTCGATTCCCCGCTGGGACACTGTGCGGAGTCTGCACGTTCTCCCCGTGTCTGCGTGGGGTTGCTCCGGTTTCCTCCCACAGTCCAAAGGCGTGCAGGTTAGGTGGATTGGCCATGATCAATTGCCCTTAGTGTCCAAAAAGGTTAGGAAGCGTTATTGGGTTACGGGGATAGGGTGGAAGTGAGGGATGAAGTGGGTTGGTGCAGACTCAATGGGCCGAATAGCCTCCTTCTGCACTGTGTGTTCTATGTTATACTCAGAGACCAGTTTGAGAAGCTGATTGCCTTGGGCATGAGTTTTCCTTATCAACCACTACCATAATCCATGTTGTTGATTCCATCCAGCTTTTGATTAGATCCGTATTCTCTATATCCCAATTGTTACGAATTTTGAAATAAAAGCAAAATACTGCGGATGCTGGAAATCCGAAGTAAAAACAGAGAATGCTGGAGAAAGCTCAGCAGGTCTGGCACCATCTGTGGAGGGAGAAAAAGAGAGCTACTGTTTTGAGTTTAACATGACTTTTCCAGAGCTGAGACGGAATGTGTTATGAATTTCAGTCTGCTGCACGGTAATGTCTCCGGTTTTCAAACTTCTAACAGCACGCAATGCTTTAGGGTTCAGCATGATTGCCGAGGAACCATGTGATCTTCATTACAAGAGAAACCAGTGGAAGGGAACAAAGGGTACATCGAATATACATTACCACAAACACTTGGAAAGTGGCACTTTATTTTTATTATTTGTGAGTAAAGAGGCAATAGTATGCCACAAAATAAAACAAATCGAGCTTGATACTGCTCACATGGAACAGAGTCATTTTGCCACTGTAAAGGTGCCAGACAAATGCAAGTTAAGACACTCGATACTCTTTGACCAAGAATTTGACCTCCTGATCTAATATTGCCTTATGTGGCTTGATGTCAAAATCCCCCTTCATAACTCTCCTCTGACCATTTACAACAGTTTAAAAATATGCACGCTATGATGTCCTCTCCATATCTAGACCCTCTATTGTAAATATGTATACAGTTCAATAATGTTAATAAAGACTTGTTGGTAACTTCTATAAGACTGCTTAATGATGTTTAAGCAGTGCATAGCGACAACCCAACAAAAGATAGTGGCAGCTGGAGATCAAAATCCACAACCACCATAAAAAAACTGGAGAAATCAAGGAAAGTACACCAGCAATGAATTTCCGCTCTGTAAAACCGCAGTCAAGAAGCTGAGAAAACCCACTCGAAAAGCTCCAGAGACAGAAGATCCTGGCAGCAGAAAAAAGACAGGCGCTACCTCAAGCTAAATTTTCCACTGGATCACTGTGGAACTAACTTCAAAAAAGCAGAGTTAGCAGGCCAACAGCCTGCACGGTAAGATCTAACCTTTTTAAAGTTCCAGGGAAGCCAGTCCTGTGAACTATTTTGTTTATATATCAAGTCAGGTAGAAAACTCAGTTGCATGTTTGTGGCTAACCCAACGTCTAACTTGACGCCCCCCCCAAGTGACCTCTGGGTCAACAGAACAACAAAGGAAAAATAAACCATCAAACATGTAGAAACCTCCGTTTAAACAAAATCCCAAGTGCCTTGCTGGGCAGCGAGACTTCTGTCCTCCTCCCAGCCCGCACCCGACCCGTGACAGGCTAATGCGATTCGACTGACCCGCAGTCGCGACCAAACCCGAGGAGGAGCTTCCTCCTCCTCCCAGCCCGTCACGGCATTTTAAAGTTGTGCCAAATATCAGAAGCACGGCTGCATGGTGGCTAGCACTGCTGCCTCATGACGCCGAGGCCCCGGGTTCGATTCCGGCCCCGGGTCACTGTCCATGTGGAGTTTCCACATTCTCCCCGTGTCTGCGTGGGTTTCACCCCCACAACCCAAAGATGTGCAGGTAGGTGGATTGGCCGCACTAAATTGCCCCTTAATTGAATCATTTTTTAAAAAAGTCCGAAGCACGTGTGCATGAAAGCCTTCTCCTCGGCAATACCAATGGTGCCATTTTCAAATCCTATGGTCACTTAAAGAGACATCCATACTTTAGATTATTTAAAACATGCACCACAATTCCGCTACACCAAATCCAAGAGGTCATTTGGCATCCTTGAGAAGCGATTTTTCACATTACTTGACCACGTCAGGCATCAGCAAACATTCAGAGCAACACCAGATCAATGCTTTTTTAAGATGATTGGTGATCTAACAAATCATGTAGTGATGCAGTTGCAAAACCACAGACGAGTTATCTTTATGGTGACCTTGGGCCAGGAGACACACAGTCTTTCTTCCTGAACAACACAGATGACGTGATTCCTCCTTCCAGAACTCGGACATCTCAGTAAACGTCCATCTAACTAACTTCCAATTAGGTTCCGGCGCCAAAGTGACCATCATAACAGACAAAGAACTGTGGCTCGGAGACCACTGGGTTCGAAGCACAGACAACCCACTCTGCGGTGCAGGGGAAGTCCAACTCCCGGTCAGTGGAACGATTCAAGAGCCATTAAGGTACAGAAACAAACAGATCACAGATGTTATGTACGTTGTGCAATATCAGCCATTTTCACTCCTTAGTAGAGATGCCTGCATAGCTCTCGACCTGCTTCAACCGGTAGAAGATGTGAAGCCATACCCCGGTCCACCACATCCAACCACAGAAGCACAGACACAACCTGAAATGTTTGTCTCAAAGACGAGCTGGAAGATATCAACTTGAAATGGAGGTGGGGGTTTAAGTGGGGTGCTCTTTCCAAGGGCCAGTGCAGATCCAATAGGCCAAATGGCCTCCTTCTGCACTGTAAACTCGATGATAAGTACAGCCAGGCATGACAGCAGACAAGAAAGACTGTTTGACAAACTGATCCGAATCCCTTGAAAAACACAAGGAGTTGGCGGAGACCTTGAAGTCTACTTCAGAGAAAGCTGCATTGGAGCGGTCAGCAACGTCAAACTTACTGGCTGATACACAGCTCGAGAAGGCAAGAGCAGAACAAAAAAATAAAGATTTGAAAGAGCCGCTGCTTGTCCTTTGGGGACAAGGGCAGATTCAACCACAGTCCATTACCCTTCGGCAAGATGACAAAATGTAGGACACCACGAGCAACAGAATGGCAGAACAGGCTCGATGAGGCTCCGCTAAATTACAGAAGAACTCAAAATGAAGTACCCAAGCTCCGCAACGCAAAGGAAAAACTGTTTAAGGTCCGGGGTTGTCCCTCAGGAACATTACAAAGCAAGACAAAATGGATTTTCTGCCACCCAGAACGAACCGACAACCGAGTTATCACAGAAGATTCAGGAATGTTCACTGGTCTGGGAAGAAGCAGAGAGGTGCAACAATGATTCTGCAAGTAATGTTGGGAAACACATCACATTCCCTAAGAGGTCTACGAACAGCCGAAGATCAAAAACATAGAAAGGTAAGCGAAGGTTGACGTTCCCACTAAAGGGTGTGAGCTCTTACAAAACAAATTGGCAGAAGAGCAATCACAGACTGTGCCCTTGGAAGGTTGCACGAGGAATTATACACCGCCGAGGCAGAACTGATCACTGGAGAGAGCACTTAATTGGGCAGAAACCAGACCTCGGCCACAATCCAGCCGCAACGGCTTCCTCGCAAAGGCTCACCCACAAAACCACATTCAAATGTTGACTCTGTTTATCACCTCTCTTTCCTGTGCGGAGCGTCTGTCCTCCTTTTCGGGTCACCGAACCAAACCAAGGGCCAGACCTGGGAGTTTACCACAGCGGAGGTGAGGCCAGGCCAGGACATCTTCCTCTTTGCCTCCACCAGTGAACACGCTGCAATCGGTTGAGATAATGACCGGCACCTGGCCCAAGCAACTACCAGCCAGTATGATGAAACCAAAGAGTCCACCCAAAACAGGTAACTGCCAGACAGAAACACTACTCGACAAAGGTGAGCCGCCCCTGCACTGGTCCTCCAAAGACAGGACGGCTCCCCCGCAACGCAAGAAAACTTCCAAATGCCGGAAAAAGAAGAAAAGAGGACTCAACCGACAGCTTTACAGACAATACTCCCACCCTCCAGGGAAATTACCACCACTCACAGTACTAAACTACCACCACAGGAGCCTGACCGCCAAGCGGTGCAACATTCACCAATGGAAAAAGCACATGAAGCCATGCCTGCACCCAGCTCCAACCAACCATCCACCAAGATCAACAGCCTCTAGATCGTGGTGGCAAATGAGATGCGGCAGAGGTACAAATCCGCCGCAAACCCTGATTTCAAAGACTAGAAAGGGGTAGGGGGGGGGGAGGTGTAGTAGAAGGTTGGAAATATTAAGAGTTAACCCAATGATGCAAAAGGCACCTGAACTAGTGCTTAAGTGGGCAGTATAAAGACAGGTAGAAACACGCTCCCCACACCTGTACCCTCTAAGGCAAATATTTTTTTTAAAATTTAGAGTACCCGATTCATTTTTTTCAAATTAAGGGGCAATTTATCGTGGCCAATCCACCTACCCTGCACATCTTTGGGTTGTGGGGGCGAAACCCACGCAGACACGGGGAGAATGTGCAAACTCCACACGGACAGTGACTCTATTGCAAATATGTCCACAGTTCCATAATGTCAATAAAGACTTCGAAATAACCTTTCCCCACCTTGCTGCCCACGCAGTGCACCCTACGGGTAGCGGAAACCCCTCACAAAAAAAAACCGAGGCAGGATAGTGGCAGTGAAGCCACAATCAGGCCAGCCATGATTTTATGCAATGGTGGGGCGGCCTTGGTGGGGAGGTGTATGTTATGGGCGCTATATAAATGCAATCCACTGTTGCCGGATGCCGCCAAACTGAGAATTTGCGGGGGGGGGGGGGGGTTTGAGAAATCGGGGGACGGGGAAGTTCTGAGACACCGCGCGGGGAAGGGGTGGGGGGGGGGGGAGAGGAGATTGAGGCTGTGGGGAGGGGAGGGGCGCAGAGCCCTTCATCGGTGAGCAACGCCACCCCGGCAGGGCGGTCACCCCGCGCTCAGACCGCCAACCGTCTCCAACCGTCAGCTGGGAGCTGGCTCGCTCGCGCGCGTGCGCGGGAGGGGGGGCGGCGGATCCGCCCACCTCCCCTTTCTCTATTGGTCGTCAAACGTCCCGAGCGTCCGATTGGCCGAGAGCACTGTCAGTCAGGCCGGGGGGCGGGGCCGGATGAAGCCCCCCCCCCTCTCTTTTCACTAAAAATCAGATTTAAAAACAAAAAGGGTGCGCGGCTAACGGACAATAGCGTCCCGTCCAACCCATTCCACAGCGGCGGCTCGGCGTCAATAAAAGGGGGATTCATTCCGAGTTCATTTCAAACGGGCCTTTACCTCAGTCCGGGGGGGGGGGGGACCTTGTGACCGCACCGGGCGGGCAGCGGGGTGGATTTGGGATTGCTCCGCCCTCCCGTTCTCCCCTCCCGCCCCATCGCCGGCGGACTGACCGCTAGAACAAAATGGCGGCGAGGCTGAGCATGTGCAGCTCCCTCTCCAGCTTGAAAGGCGGTATTTCCGCTGCTGATGACAGGCAGGTTTCCGTAGTGTAGTGGTTATCACGTTCGCCTCACACGCGAAAGGTCCCCGGTTCGACCCCGGGCGGAAACACTATTTTTTTCCCCTCTCTCAAACGTTTAATTCCCCCAAAATTGCTCTGATCAGCCCACATTCCCCCCCCCCCCCCCCACCCCCAAAACCATTTTTTGCACTCATTGCATTGAAGGATAAAATTTGAGCGCGGTGCAAGCATCCATCGTTTAATCCGCACGGAGCGGTGGGCTTTTAAAGCACAGGAAGTGGCCCTTCAGCCCGTCGTACGTGCGCCGGCCATCGAGCCCCCACCTATCTCAGCCCGCTTTCCAGCGCTTCGTCCATCCGCCGTAGCCGCGGCGTTTCCAGTGCTCGTCTAAATGCTTCATAAACGTTGTGAGGGTTCCCCTTTCAGGCAATGGGCGCCAGACTCCCCCGCCCCCCCCTCTGGGCGAAAAAGTTTATCCTCAAATCTAGCCCAGTGGGCATTTCATATAAATTCTGTAGTATATGTATCTGGTACAGTAATGGTTAAACACCTGGTTAGTGTCTATGTATCTGCTGCAGTAAGGTTTTTAAAAAAAATTATAAAATTGCAATTCATTTAATAAAAAAATAAACGTGGTTTAATTTGCAAATTTAGTTGCACAAAAGTTTTAAACTCTAAAAACAAGTGACTCATAGGTTTTCAAAAACTAACCCAATCTTACAAAAACGTGATCAGTTTAGCAAGTTTCTGAAAGTTAAAAATAGTTAATTAATTTGCAGAAAGATATTTTAGCTGTGCTAATTTTTTACATGAGTGCCCTTACTTATTTCTTTTAAAAAAAAAAAAATTTTGAGTTCCCAATTCATTTTTTCCAATTAAGGGGCAATTTAGCGAGGCCAATCCACCTACCCTACACGTCTTTTGGGTTGTGGGGGCTCAACCCACGTAAACACGGGGAGAATGTGCAAACTCCACACGGACTACACCCAGAGCCGGGATCGAACCTGGGACCTCGGCGCCATGAGGCAGCAGCGCTAACCACTGCACCACCCTATGAGTGCTCTTATTAACGATCGAGTAAATATTTAATTGATTTACTTTCTATTCACGCCCCAGGTTTGAATCCCAGTGTGTGTCAAGGTCCCAGGATGTGACAATTAGCATCCTACACAAAGAAGTGACGAACACAAACCACAGCGCTATATCCCTGCTCAACATTCACCGAACCTTGTTGCAAGTTGCACCTATTTGGCCGACTGATCAAGCGGTGATGAGATTGGCGTGGTTCCGATACCACTTTCTCCTCACCCTTTTACCAGCCGCTGTCCAGCTGCATATGTGAAAATTGACAACAGGATCTTGCCAGATGTGGTGAGGGTCGTCTTTATAAATGGACTGTTTTCCCGGCCCTTTCGGAGTGTACAACTCACCCCCGGCAGTGACTGTCCGGCATAGCTCATTCTGGGTTACTGCATCTCTGATCACCTTCTCCAGGAAAATCTTCAGCCCCAGCAGGTCTCTTTCTAAGTCAGACCCAAGATCCTCTTGACCCTGCAGTGGCGTGAAGGTTTGGTGATGCCCTCAATGCTTCCACAAGGAACTTTGCACCCTCTCTGACCTCTGCCAGACATGATTCCTCGCAGAAAATTAAACTATAGACGGCCATGTCGCTCGATTTCGATCCCAACAGCGTCACCAATACTGTTGCTAGTATTAATGATAATGTTGGTGAACCACAAGCCTTCCCTTATATCGATCAAATGACCACACAACCAGTTAGTTAGTTCAAAAGATGGTTTATTTACATACACAAGAGTTACCTCGACATGCAAACACAATATCCACTGAGAGTTAAACTACATCTATGAGCTACGATAACTTATACTTAACTTCAGGGCGACCGGCACTGTGTAAATGGATAAGGCCTTTATCTGGATTTCACTCGGCTGGTTTGAAGAAAGTGGCTCTGTCTCTGCTGGGCTCATCCGTCAGGTAGCGATCGTTGGTCTTGAACTTGGCTGGCTATTCCTGCTACAGTTGGCTGGCACAGGCCGGATCCAAAAGAGACAGAACACATGATGTGCTCTCTTTTATCCCTCTGGGATTTTGCGCTCTTTGGGGCGGTCCTTAACCTTGGACCCAATAGTTCAACAGGGCTCTGATCACTGTCTTCGATTTCGACCAATATAGGCCTTGGTAGCTGGGTGGGTCCTTAGTGGTCATTGACCTTGGCAGTTGGGCTCTCTGAGTAAAGGGAGTGGCGCTGATCAGTCTGTGGCTATACCGGTTTCTTGATTGGAGTTCTATTGTCCTGGGAAAATGGGCCATTGAAATGTAAACGAGCACGGGTTTCGATCAGGCTTGGTTACCTGCGTTTCGGATACACATAAGCTCTGTATCTGTCTGAGTCCTGGGTTGGCCATAATTCCCATGGTCCTTTGCAGGTGGCCATCTTAGATGGCTACAGCCAGTACCTGTAGAACTGTAACTTATAATAATAACAATCTTTATTATTGTCACAAGTAGGCTTACATTAACGCTGCAATGAAGTTACTGTGAAAATCCCCTAGTCGCCACACTCCGGCGCCTGTTGGGGGACACTGAGGGAGAATTCAAAATGTCCAATTCACCTAACAGCACATCTTTCGGGACTTGTGGGAGGAAACCGGAGCACCCGGAGGAAGCCCACGCAGACACGGGGAGAACGTGCAGACTCCGCACAGACAGTGACCCAAGCTGGGAATCGAACCTGGGACCCTGGAGCTGTGAAGCAACAGTGCTAACCACAGTGCTACCGTGCTGCCCCAATTTTTCTCAGAGATTTGTGAGTCTTTGGAATTGTCTTCCCCAGAAGGCAGGGGAAGTAGAATCTTTGAATATTTTTAAGGCAGAGCTGGGTAGATTCTTGATTAACAGTGACCCAAGCCAGGAATCAAACCCAGGTCCCTGTCACTGTGAAGCCACAGTGCTAACCACTGAGCTACCATGCCTCCTAGGCAAGAGCCAGCACCTTCGGGAGACAAAGACAAGGAATGATGAGGAGGGCAGTGGGAGTTCAAACAGAATTGTTTATTTCTTATCTTCCCGGCCATCGCTACTGCAGTTCTTCAGCCCCATGGGTGAAGTTAATGGATGCACATTACATAGTCCAACTCACCTTTCCTGGGGGTTAAGAATTGCCACATTCAAACACTTTTATTAAAAAACGAAAACCTTTCACAACCTCAGCGTGTCCTGGTGAGCTTCAAAACCAGCGGAAAACCATTTGAAGTGTAGCTATTGTTGCAATGGAGGAATTGCAGCAACCAATTTGGGGACAACACAGTTCCACAAACTGCAATGTTTTTTTAGTGATGTTGACTGGGGAATAAAGGTTTTCCAGGAATATCTTCAACTGGCATCCTGTCTGAGAGGGCAGACGGAGCTTCAGAGGATTTAAGAGCAGCAGTGGACCATTCGGCCCTCTGAGCCTGCTCCACCATTCATTAGGCCACGGCTGACCCTGTTCTGTCTCAACTGCACTTCGTCACCTTGGCGTCCACAACGCTCGACTCCCTTCCCTGCCACCCAAAAGATGGTATCTCTGACCGTCCAACGCTGCTTCAACGCTACACTGGAATGTCAACCTGGATTATGTGCTCAATTTCCTAGAGTGGGATTAGTACCAAACTCCTCCTGACCCAGAGGGGAAGAGTGCTACCACTGAGCAAATAAGAAGATGTAGACTTTGGCCATTTTTGTAATTTATGACTGAGGATTTTTTCATTTTGGCAAAGCAATTGAAATTAAACACTTGTGCCCCGAATGTTGTGCCTTTGGCCATCTCAGTGGTTAGACTGTTTGAACTAAATGTTTAACAATCCTCGTCGTTTACCTCATTAAGCCCTAAAGACTAATATTGCCAAGGAACGGAAATGCGTGGAGTTTTACAGGAGAAAAAGTGCCTGACAGTAAATATTATTTATGTGAGAGTAGATGAGCCTCAGTGACAATGCCAGTCAATCCTGAATTTTTTCAGTACTTTTTAGGCACTTAACTGAGTCTGTCGGGGCAAGTCATTTGCAAGCTGACTGCTGACATGGTCTTCCAGAGCCAAAGCATCTCAGTGGTACAAGTATCCTCCAAAGCAACAAGTTTAACCCGGCAGAGATAGGTTTCCCAGACTAACCATGGATGTTAATGGGCAAAGGGTGACTGCTGAGGACACCGGGAATCCGATTTTGGGAGGATACCCCGTCAGGGAAGAAAGTTATAATGAGCGCTTATGACTTAGTACCGGAGGTCTACAGGCAAAAGATTTTAAGTGTAACAAAACAGTCTGGATAGACTTTCTTTAAAATATAAATTTAGAGTACCCAATCTTTTTTTTCCAATTATAGGGCAATTTAGCATGGCCAATCCACCTACCATGCACAACTTTTATTTGTGTTGGAGTGAGACCCATGCAGACACGGGGAGAATGTGCAAACTCCATACGGACAGTGACCAGGATTGAACCCAGGTCCTCGGTGCCTTGAGACAGCAGTGCTAATCACTGAAAGGATTAGGAAAACTAATTCCGATAGAGCACATGGTGAATGTCTGTGTTGCAGGCTGTGAGCTCTGTCCACCTAGCTAGCTGCAACTCGAATGAGCGGGAACTCTGATGCCCCCTGTCTTTATAGTGCGTGTGCTCTCACTGGTGATTGGCTGCGGTGTTGTGTATGTTGATTGGTCCCACTGTGTGTCCATCAGTGTGTGGCTGCACCATGATATACTGGTGTATATTATGACATCACTCCTTTTATAAAAAATGTGCCTGCGTGACAATAAATAGTGTATGGTGAATGTTTCTGACTACGTGTGTGTGAAATATTTACAGGACTATGTACATAAAAACTAAGCTATTTACATGGGAAGGTGCCTGGTGCAGCAAAACAGTGTGTCACAAGAATAACGAGATGAACACTATATACAAACCACTTGAACGATTACATGGAAGAACAGAACAAATCAGAAAGTCCACAAGTCCACAATGTTCACAAATTAAGTCTCTGAGGTGGGTGACGAATTCTGGTTGACCGCCTCAAGGGTGGGTCGGGAGCCGCCGGCTGAGGAGCGGCTGGACTGCGTCAGAGTGAGGAGGATGCAGAGTGACCGGGATCTCTGCATAGTCCAGGTCAGGGTCAACGGGAGGGCGTGGCAATGGTGGAAGATCACATAGCGAGCGCGGAACGAGACGAAGGGCACATCGATTGCGGCGCAGAATGGAGCCATCCGGTAGACGAACCAGGAACGAGCCGGGAGACACCTGACGAAGAACCACAGCAGTTGCAGACCAGCCACCATCCGGAAGATGGATACGGACGTTGTCATCTGGAGCCAGAGCAGGGAGATCAGCTGCATGGGAGTCATGAGCCGCCTTGTGCTGTGCACGAGACAGTTGCATTTGTTGAAGGACCGGAACGTGTTTGAGGTCTGGGACATGAATGGACGGCACCGTCGTCCACAGGGTGCGACCCATGAGCAGCTGGGCTGGCGACAAGCCAGTGGACAGTGGGGCCGAGCGATAGGTCAGCAGGGTGAGGTAGACGTCGGACCCAGCATCGGCAGCCTTGCAGAGGAGCCGTTTGACTATGTGGATGCCCTTCTCCGCTTTGCCGTTGGATTGGGGGTACAGGGGACTGGATGTCACATGCACAAAGTTGTACCTCCTGGCAAAGTTGGACCATTCTTGGCTTGCGAAGCAGGGGCCATTGTCCGACATCACAGTGAGTGGGATGCCGTGTCGAGCAAAGGTGTCCTTACAGGCACGGTTGGCTGCAGACGATGTGATGTCATGCAAACTAACCTCCGGGTAGTTTGAAAAGTAGTCTACATTCAGGACAAAGTCCCTGCCCAGCGCATGGAACAGGTCAATGCCGACCTTGGACCAAGGGGACATGACCAACTCATGGGCTGTAGGGTCTCACGTGGTTGGACCGGCTGGAAGCGCTGACAAGTGGGGCAGTTGAGCATTGTGTTGGCGATGTCGTCACTGATGCCGGGCCAGTACACTGCCTCTCGGGCCCGTCGGCGGCACTTTTCCACGCCAAGATGGCCCTCGTGTAGCTGTTCCAAGACGAGCTGGCGCATGCTGTGCGGGATCACGATGTGGTCCAGTTTCAGGAGAACACCATCGACTACCGCCAGATCATCTCTGATGTTGTAGAACTGCGGACATTGGCCCTTGAGCCACCCGTCTGTTAGGTGGCGCATGACACGCTGTAGCAGGGGGTCAGCCGCAGTCTCGCGGCGAATTTGGATGAGGCGTTCATCCGTGGCCAGTAGATTGGAGGCTACGAAGGCCACATGGGCGTCAACCTGGCAGACGAATCCCGCTGGGTCACACGGAGTGTTGACTGCCCTGGAGGGAGGGTCAGCAATGATGAGGTCCATGCCTGGGGTGTATACCAGCTGGAAGTCGTATCGCCGGACCTTGAGAAGAATACGCTGGAGGCGAGACATCATGTCGTTCAAGTCTTTCTGTATTATATTAACCAACGGGCGATGGTCGGTCTCGACGGTGAATTGGGGAAGGCCGTACACATAATCATGAAACTTGACGACACCGGTCAACAGGCCCAGGCACTCCTTTTCTATCTGCGCGTAGCGCTGTTCCTTGGGGGTCATGGCGCGTGACACATAAGCAACGGGGCCCATGATGAGGCCTCATTGCGTTGCAGGAGCACTGCCACAATGCTAGATTGGCTGGCATCGGTCAAAATTTGTGTCTCTTTCGCTGGATCAAAAAAGGCTAAGACCGGGGCCGTGGTGAGTTTGGTTTTGAGTTCTCTCCATTCGCACTCATGGGCAGGAAGCCATTGGAAGTCTGTCGTCTTCCTGACCTGGGGCGTCATTCTCCGACCCTCCGCCGGGTCGGAGAATGGCCGTTGGCCGCCGTGAATCCCGCCCACGCCCCCGCATAAGTCTCTGGTACCGGAGATTAGGCGGGGCGGGAATCGGGCCGCGCCGGTTGGCCGCTCAATTCTCCGGCCCGGATGGGCCGAAGTCCCGCCCAGAAATTGCCTGTCCCGCCAGCGTAAATCAAAGCTGGTATTTACTGGCGGGACCAGGCGGCGTGGGCGGGCTCCAGGGTCCTGGGGGGGGTGCGGGGCGATCTGACCCCGGGGGGTGCCCCCACGGTGGCCTGGCCCGTGATCGGGGCCCACCGATCCGCGGGCGGGCCTGTGCCGTGGGGGCACTCTTTCCCTTCCGCCTCCGCCACGGCCTCCACCATGGCGGAGGCGGAAGAGACTCTCCCCACTGCGCATGCGCGGGAAACTGTCGGCCGCCGCATTTCCGCGCCAGCTGGCGGGGCAACAAACGCCATTTCCGCCAGCTGGCGGGGCGGAAATCCCTCCGGCGCCGGCCTAGCCCCTCAATGTTGGGGCTCGGCCCCCAAAGATGCGGAGCATTACGCACCTTTGGGCCGGCGTGATGCCCGTCTGATTGGCGCCGTTGGGGAAGAATTTCGCCCCAGGTTCCTGAGAGCCATGGTATGAGAGGTGACGTTAGGGATGAACTTCCCTAGGAAGTTGACCATGCCCAGAAATTGGAGGACCGCTTTCTTGTCCTCTGCCGTTTTCATGGCTGTGATAGCAGCTACCTTGTCCGCATCCGGCCGCACACCCAACTGGGAGATGTGGTCCCCGAGGCACTTGAGTTCCGTCTGACCGAAGGAGCATTTGGCTCTGTTAAGGCGTAGGCCCTGCTCCCGTATGCGTTTGAACACGCGCTGGAGGCGACTGACATGCTCCTGCGGGGTGGTGGACCAAATGATTATGTCGTCGACATAGACACGAACACCTTCAATGCCTTCCATCATTTGTTCCATGATCCTGTGGAACACTTCTGAAGCCGATATGATCCCAAACGGCATCCTGTTGTAACAGTATCTGCCAAAGTTTCCTGCTGGATTTGTCGAGCTGGATTTGCCAGAATCCTTTCGAGGCGTCAAGTTTGGTGAAGAGCTTGGCTCGAGCCATCTTGCATGTGATCTCTTCGCGCTTGGGAATTGGATAATGCTCCTTCATGATATTGCGATTCAGATCCTTGGGATCAATGCAGATTCTCAGCTCGCCGGAAGGCTTTTTTTACGCACACCATGGAATTGACCCAGTTGGTTGGTTCCGTAACTCTGGAGGTCACTCCTTGGTCTTGGAGGTCCTGCAGCTGCTGCTTGAGGTGGTCCTTGAGGGGGGCTGGGACTCTGCGAGGTGCATGCACCACAGGTGTGGCGTTCTGTTTGAGTAGGATCTTGTAAGTATATGGGAGCGTGCCCATGCCTTCGAAGACGTTGCGGTGCTGGTCGGTGATGGCGTCGGGTTGCGCCCTGAAGTCAGCGTCCTGGAAGGCAGACGTGTCATCAGGAGTGAGAGAGTGAACTCTTTGAATGATGGCTTTCCGTGACTTGTGCGTCACTTCAAGTTGGCACGAGCCGGTAGCAGGAATGATGTTGCCATTGTAGTCCAATAGCTGGCAGGCCGATGGAAGGATGGCTGGTTTGACACGAAGGCCTTGGAAATCAGACCACGCCATGAGATTGGCGGAGGCACCAGTGTCCAGGCGGAATCGTATTTGGGACCGGTTGACCGTCAGGGTGGCACACCACTCATCGTCTGGATCGATGCTGTATACCGACAGCGGCTGGTGTCTTTGCTTCGGGGACAGCCTGTTTTTCGTTACCACACCGACTCGAAAAGGCGCCTTCGGGTCCTCGGTGTCACTGCTGTGTGGGAGGTCCGCATCGGACTCGGTGACCGTGGGTTGAATTGCCCGAACATTCCTGCGAGGCTGGCTGAAGCGATGGGAGTTGGCAGGCTGAGCTGCTCGACAGCAGGCAGCATAGTGGCCAAGTCTGCCACATCGTAGGCATTGTCGAGATTTTGTGGGGCATTGCCGCTTTAAATGGGCAGAGCCACAGTTGCCGCACGTCGTGACGTCAGCACGTTCACTGCGCCACCGCGCATGCGCGGTGTGGTCGTGCGTGGTGTGCGCCTGCTCATTACATTCCTCAACATCGCCGTCCCCTCGTTTGGTGCGCACAAGCGCGGGAGTCCGCGAAAAGCGCGCGAAATGGCCGCCCTCATTCAGGCTGAGGCCCTGGAGGTGCTCAATCACTTGGACCCGTTCCGCCCCGTGGGGACCTTGCCACGCCGTTTCAGCCGCTTGGATGTGGGAATACTGACTCGTGGCGTTTTCATGTAAGACACAGGTCTCGATGGCGGTCGCTAGGGTGAGCTGCTTTACTTTGAGGAGCTGCTGTTGTAGGGGGTCCGACTGAACACCGAAAACGATCTGGTCGCGTATCATGGAGTCGGAGGTGGGCCCGTAGCTGCAAGATTGCGCAAGGACGCGGAGGTGCGTGAGAAAGGATTGGAAAGGTTCATCCTTACCTGCAAACGATGCTGGAACACGTAGTGTTCGAAACTTTCATTCACCTCTACGCTGCAGTGAGTGTCAAACTTGAGGAGGATCGTCTTGAACTTTGTCTTGTCTTCATCATCTGCGAAGGTGAGAGAGTTGAAAATGTGGATGGCATGGTCCCCGGCCGTGGAGAGGAGAAGAGCAATCTTTCTGGTGTCCGAGGCGCCCTCCTTGTCCGTGGCTTCGAGGGAGAGCTGGAAACGCTGTTTGGAAATCTTCCAGTTGGCCCCGAGGTTGCAGAGGGGAGGGGGGGGAGGGGGGGGGGGGGGGGGGGAGGGGAGGGGGGGGAGGGGGGGGGGAGGGGAGGGGGGGAGGGGAGGGGGGGGAGGGGGGGGAGTCAGCTAACGTAAGAAATAAAGCAGATATCGGGCGCGATTCAGTGGACTTGAGTTAAAGTCTGCTCAACAGCACATTTAGTGCGAGGAAGGCCCCGCTATTCAATAGCACTTTGCCGTTTCCCTTGGCCTTGGGGAGATTCTGCCAAGGCCATACTTAGAGGGATTTTCTCCTGGCAAGGTTCAAGGTTCCTCACAGATCAGGGCACCATATTGACCGGCTGCCCCCGCCCCCTCCCTTTCAGGCCCCCCTCCCATTTTTGTGACCCCCCCCCCCAACCTTGGCGAAGCCCCTGGGGGAAGCCCACCCCCCTCTCCCTGGCAAGGCCCCCTCCCCAGGCCCGACCCCAGGCAGTGTCAACCCTTCCAGATGTGGTCGCCTTAGAATCATTACAGTGCAGAAGGGGGGGGGGGTCCTTCGGCCCATCGAGTCTGCACCGACCCTTGGAAAGAGTCCCTACGTAGACCCACACCTCCACCCTATCCCCATAACCCCACCTAACCTTTTGGACTCTAAGGGGCAATATAGCATGACCAATCCACCTAACCCGTACATGTTTGGACTGTGGGAGGAAACTGGAGCAGCCGGAGGAAACCCACGCACACACGGGGAGAAAGTGCAAACTCCACACAGACAGTCGCCAAGGCCGGAATCGGACCCGTGTCCCTGGTGCTGTGAGGCAGCAAGTGCTAACCACTGTGCCACCATGCTGCCCCACCGTGCCTTAACCTGGGTGCGGTAAATATTTGCTGGGTTTAGCTCATAGTTACTTAATATTGGATGTTGTTTGGGAAAAGGGGTTATGTTGCCCTATTATGTATTTTCTTTTTCTTTTCTTTTCACAGATTATCATAGAATTTACAGTGCAGAAGGAGGCCATTCGGCCCATCGAGTCTGCACCAGCTCTTGGAAAGAGCACCCTACCCAAGGTCAACACCTCCACCCTATCCCCATAACCCAGTAACCCCACCCAACACTAAGGGTAATTTTGGACACTAAGGGCAATTTATCATGGCCAATCCACCTAACCCGCACATCTTTGGACTGTGGGAGGAAACCGGAGCACCCGGAGGAAACCCACGCAGACACGGGGAGGATGTGCAGACTCCACACAGACAGTGACCCAAGCCGGAATCGAACCTGGGACCCTGGAGCTGTGAAGCAATTGTGCTATCCACAATGCTACCGTGCTGCCCCGTGTACTAAATGATCTGTTTGAGCTGCTCGCAGAAAAATACTTTTCACTGTACCTCTGTGACAATAAACAAATCCAATCCATCCATGTTGGACAAATATTACACCAGCTTATTAGGCATCGAATTAGCTGGATGACAAAGGACTGGATTCCATCCAGGCTTCCTTCTGCCATCCAGCTGGTCACATGATGCAATGCTAATGGAGCTATTGACCAATCACACTGATTAACACCCATCAATGAGTCTACAATAGACTCAGACATGAAGTGAGGGTAATTTCCTGAGGCACAGAGATTTGGGAAGCTCCTCCTCTCTGAGCAAGTTCCTCTCCCCATATCAAGGGCTGGATTCTCCGGACCCCCATTCTGCGTGTTTCTCGGCCGCGCGCCGTTCGCCTGCGGGCGGGATCCTCTGCTCCTGCCGCTGGTCCGTGGGAATTCCCATCGGAGCGACCCCCACACCACCGGGAAAACTGAATCGCAACGGTTGGAGAATTCCAGCCCCTATGTCTCAAATTGCTCACGTTCAATTGCTCGCATCCCAAAATATTTTCATATTTCCTGCAAGGAACACGTCCAATTGACATTGAAATGAACCTATACCACCCGCTTCCCCCATCTCCCGGGGAAAGCTTTTCCATAGCTTGGCCACTTGCCCCTCTCGAACGTTGACGCCGTACGATCCCTTCCCAGCAGCCCCAGCACCCGGCTAGTAGTTTATAGAGAGCCAGGCTGCCTGATACCAAACACAAAGCTGCCAAGGGGCACGGCTAACTGGCTGCTCTGAGATGCAGGAATGGCTGGCTCAGCCACTGGGGGACAAGCTGCTTCATGCGGCCTGCACAGAGGTGTTAAAATGAGCCTCTTGGGTTTATGGGATTACCTAATTACCACGCAATTCAAGCGAAACGATGCCGCAGAGTACAGCTGTTGTCGAGACCGATTCAAACTCACCAGTTTCAAGGGAAGTTGACTCACCTACCTGGGTGAATCATGTTTGACTCAGTAATTCCTGGGAACAACTTACCTTTCCCGTGGCCCATTCCGAACGGCCCCTCCCCACCCTCGCCCCACCCCACCCCCGCCCCCGCATGCATACTTCACTTCTCCATCCAGTCACATTCTTCCCAATGGCTTTCTCACAAGCTCAGCTGCTCGAGGCAGTTGAACAGGTGGACATCCGGAACCAGGCCGGGTCCCCGCGATTCAATTTTCCCGCCGGGAGCCCAGCTTTCCCGGCGGCCTGGGGTGGCTCCGGTGGGGAAACCCCCTTGACAATCGCCGGGAAGATAGGATCCCGACGCCAGCGAACGGCATTCCACCGGGAAACACGTGCGGGGGCCGCACCGGAGAATCCCGCCCCCCCCCTATCAGGCCCTTTGTCCAATCTCTACCGGTGCTGAGTTAGGCTGTGGCCTGGGGCATCACAATTGTCCTCGGCGCCCCCTGGTGTGAGGGGTGGAAACCATGTACCCAGCAGTGTGGCCATGTCTGACCACTGTGTAATGGTCCGTACTGGAGGTACCTATGCATCGTTGCATCATCTGCGATGCATTGCATGGCCAAATGGCATGGTTTAGACCAGTGGTGGGCAACCTAGGCCAGTGAGTGGGCCGTACGAGTGACCCTCCTTCACCTCAGTGAGTCGCAAGATTGAAATCAGGATTGTTCACGAATCATGACCCCATGAATAAGATTAAATACACTCAATACACACCAAATATTTCATTTTGAGTTATAGATAATGCTCAATCACATATATAACACAATTGCTTCACAACTCCAGGGTCCCAGGTTCGATTCCCGGCTGGGTCACTGTCTGTGTGGAGTCTGCATGTTCTCCACCTGTCTGCGTGGGTTTCCTCCGGGTGCTCCGGTTTCCTCCCACAGTCCAAAGATGTGCAGGTTAGGTGGATTGGCCATGCTAAATTGCCCTTAGCGTCCAAAATGTTTCCCTTAGTGTTGGGTGGGGTTACTGGGTTATGGGGATAGGGTGGGAGTGTGGGCTTGGGTAGGGTGCTCTTTCGAAGAGTCGGTGCAGGCTCGATGGGCCGAATGGCCTCCTTCTGCACTGTAAATTCTATGATTCTATGACTGTGCTCCCTGCGCACTCTGGGAATGCAGGATCACGCCCACCGTTACTCTGTTGTGAAGTGCTTTCTCTGCGATGTTAATTCCCCCATTCTTTATCGACCCATGGGCTACGTTGTCATCGTCTCGCCCTTGGAGAATAACGTGGGCTAAGGAATTAAAAGGACTGCAACGATACAGACCCTTTGGTGACCTGGGAATGTTTTACAGTCAATGAAACACTTTATTTTTGAGCGCGGTCGCTGTTGTCGTGTCGGAAATAGACGGGGCCAATTTGTACACAGCAAGATCTCACAAGTAGCAATTCAATAGTGACCACGTCATTCAGTGATGTTGGATCAAGGTTAAATGGCAGCCAGAACATGGCTCCTCTTCATCACGTTGGTGCTGCAGGATCTTTTATACCCACTCACCAGACCAGAGGAATCTCAGTTTAACACCGCATCCAAAAGAGGCCTCTAGCAACGCGGCAGTGTTACTGGGGCATCAGCCTGGGTGATGTACTCAGGCCTCTGTTGGATGGTCAAGACACTGACAGGGGTGCAGTGGAAGGATTCACAGGCGGATTCACAGCCTGGCAGGTCACAACATGAGTCTTCCCTCGATGTTACCATCTTCATATCAACCGATGGAGGACGATAGTAACGGGGTGAATGTGCTACAATCTCTGCCGAATAAGGACAGCTGTGCTTCTTTAGCTTATTATAAAACTGACACATCAAACAGTCATTCTGCATGAGTCAAACACCATCTGTAAAAACATCCAAATATAACCGGCACAAACGATGAACATATTCTCAGGCCAGGAGTCTGGCTTGTGTGATTTTGGCACAGCTCAAGATGCCCGCCTATTTCAATTCACTTTTTCCTTCTAATTCTTCTCCCATCCCCTCCCGGGGGTACTGACTCACGTTGGGATTATGGTGTTCCAGCTGTTTGCATCTCTCTGATATCTCATCTCAGCTTGATATTAAATATTGGGAGATTGCTGGAAGGGCCGGGGGGGGGGGGGGTTGTTTGCGTGGTAGCAGCGAATCACAGCTCTTGTTCTTACTCAATGGCAACCTCTCAGTTTCCAGGTGCTGGGGTCGCTGGTACTTGGTTAGGATCAGGACATTCGGTTGATTAGACTGAGGGGAGAGGGCAATTCTAACGTCCCATTCCACTGCCCTGCAGCAGATGGGCCATCCCGAGCATTTTTGGATCTGGTTTGTGATCAGCCAACACCGGTACAGGTGCCCTCATTGGCTTCAATCTCCCTCGAGTAATAATATGTGTGACATTATCATAAATGTAAGGAACTGTAAGGATTAATGAAATGTCTAAATTAACCACTAGAGGGAGCTAGATGTAGAACTATATAAGACATTGATGCTAAGCCTTGGGGGTGGGAGGCTGAGGAGAAAGCTAGAGGACAGACTGAAGGAAAGATAGTGTGAGTGAGAGCAAATCATAGATAATATAATAGTGTAGAGATTAGTAGTAGATGAGTGTAGATTATGGGCTGGATTCTCCAGTTGCTGATGCCGAAATCACGTTTGGCGAACGGCCGAAGAATCCAAGTTTTCGACCAAATCGGGGGTGCCGCCGCTTTCGCGATGCTCCGCCCCTCCAAAGTGGTGTACTCTAGGAGTACGCATGCCACGTATCGACGGGCCTCCGGCCATTGCCTGAGGCCTGCCCCCCCGGTGCTCCGTCCCCGCCCGGCCAAGTTCCCGACGGCGTGAGTCTCTCATGGTCTCACCCGTTGGGAACTCAGCGTGGCGGCTGTTGACTCAGGCCAGTGCCACCACAGCCGGGGGAGGGCCGATCTGCGGACAGGGGGGGGGGGGGACATTATTCGGGGCTGGGGGCACTGTGGGGGGGGGCAGTCCGGGGCGCGCGCGCCGGCCGAAGGGGGGGACTATTTCGTAGGCCAGGTCCGTGGGCTGCGTCTGCCATGAAGCACGGCACGGCTGCTGCAGGCCGCCGCAGTGCACGACCACGGGCCAGGCAATTCTCCGGGGCGTATGAGCACCTAGAGCCGGGTGCTCTACGCTGCCGCCGTGCTAGCCCCCAGCAAAACGGAGAATCAGTGGCCGTTTTGCACCAGTTTTCCTGGCGTTAAATGCCCCCATTCCCCTGCCGGCGTGGGGACATAGCCCCAGAATCAGAGAATCCAGCCCTATAAGTTTACTATCAACTGTTTGTTATATAGGAGCAAGTGTCGAATCCAATTAAGTAGTGTTCATAAATTTATAGCTTTGTTCAATTTAAAAGCTATTTGTGGTCTTTGTGATCACTACGCCAACCATCATAAAATTAGCAACACAAAGTACACTACAATACGTACAATGCTCTTCAGATCCCAGCCGGGCCTGAGGTTCCAAGTCTGCCCGACTTTTATAACAATGTCTATCACCCTGACGGTGGGCTCTCTGTCCCTCAGAGGGAGAGCTCGGACTCAACAAGGCTGACAGGGAGACTAATTGCTCCAACCCCATCGATCCCGTGCAGGTTATAACATTCCCCCCTCCCCCGAAGCCCGAAGACTCTTCTGGTGGCGGCGGAGTAGGAGGATGTCGAACCATACAACGTATAGCTGGGTTGTGAACGCCGCTGTCACACTGAACGCCGCGGTGGAGGTACAGATAGAGGCTGCTGGGCGCCATGTTCTCTGTCAGAGACGTCTTACGCCTGTCGGAATCTGTATCAACAACTTCTCTCATCTCTGTGTCCTCTCCCCCATCACTCCCGAATCTAGAGGAGTCGGAGTTGGCTGGTCAGTAATTGGCTTTGCCCGAGGTGCTCCGTGCCCCACTGCTTCCCTGTTCCTGATTCGACCAACGTGTTTCTTCAGGACGTTACCCTGTGTCCGAACCTGGTACGATACCGGCCCGGCCTGGCAAAGAACCGTTCCTGAGATCCACTGGGCGCTGTCTGCAAAGTCCCTAATGGCGGCCGTGTCACAGCCTGGTCCGCTTGCAACCCTCTGGGCAACGTCCTTGCTGACCTTGGCTGCGGCGTATCTTGCCTCCAATATCCGGGAACGCGAGACTGAGACGGGTCCGGAGTCGCCGGCCCCTCAGCAATTCTGCCGGTGCTACCCCGCTCGAGCATGTGGTGTGGTTCAGTAACAGAACGGGAACCTGGCCAGCCGAGTGTCCATTGATCCCGAAGTTTACTTTTTCAGCCTCTCTTAACCGCTTGCATGGCCTTTCTGCCAGTCCATTAGGAGCCGGGTGATACGGGGCTGGGCGGATGTGCCGTTCCTCATTTGCCCTCATAAATCCCGTGTATTCCTCGCTGGTAAAGCATTGTCGGTGACCGCCACCTCTGGGATATGGTGCATGCGGAATGAGAGCCATCATTTCTCAATGGTGGCCTTTGAGGTACTCAATGACATCCGGTGGACCTCTAGCCATTTCGAGTGGGCATCTCCTATAATCAAGAACCTAGATCCTAGGAAAGGACCGGCACCCAAGGTCGATTGGAACACACATTTTTCCCCTTTTAGGCGAACGCCCATCTCTGAGAAACAGCAGAGAACCTCGTCCAAATTGCTCAAATGTTCTTGTCCATAGAATCATAGAATTTACAGTGCGGAAGAAGGTCATTCGGCCCATCGAGTCTGCACTGGCCCTTGGAAAGAGCACCCTACTTAAGCCCACGCCTCCACCCCATAACCCAGTAACCCCACCCAACCTTTGTGGACACTAAGGGCAATTTATCGCGGCCAATCCACCTAACCTGCACATCTTTGGACTGCGGGAGGAAACCGGAGCACCCGGAGGAAACCCACGCAGACACGGGGATAACGTGCCGACTCCGCACAGACAGCGACCCAAGCCGGGGATCGAACCTGAGACCCGGGTCCCTGGGGCTGTGAGGCAGCAGTGCTAACCACTGTGCCACCGTGCCTCCCCATAATTGTTTGAAAAAAGGCCGGCACTTAAGACAGAGGTGAGGGGAGGTCCTTTTCCTCTTAGACGCAATGAGTCTCAGGAACTCTCTTCCTCAAAGGGCAGTGGAAACAGAGCATTTCAATATTTTTAAGCCAGAGCGAGATATATTCTATTGGGGGTAGGTGGGAATGTGTGTTTTTTTTAATATGTTAATGGAATATGGGTGTTGCTGGCTGAGTCAGCATTATCGCCCATTCCTCAGGTCATTTAAGAGTCAACCCTATTGCTGTGGACCTCATGTGAGTCACATGGGTTAGGAAGGTAGATTAGCTTCCCTGAAAGGCTACGTAAATCTGATGAGCTTTTCTGACAATCGACAATAGCTTCATGGTCATCATTAAATTCAAATTTCTGCCCTGTCGGGATTCGAACCCGGGTCCCCCAAGACTCTGGATTACTCGCCCTGTGACAATACCACTACGCCAACACCTCCCCCAAGGTTGAGGTTACAATCTGATCAGCCATGATCTTATTGAATGGCAGAGCGAGCTTGAGGGGCCCATTGGTCATTGATATATTCGGGTGATCAGTGGCAGGACTTTATTTCCCATCCCCCCCGGATCTGGGGAGGGTGTGGATAGTAAGACCAAACTCCCCTTTGCGCCTTCGGGTCTGCCCAGAAAGCTAAACACATCTCTCCGAGTCACGTGGTTTCACGTTAGGGGCTTCCCTCAATGACCTGCACATCATCATATTGCTCTCTGTGAGATCTTGCTGTGCACTAAATGGCTCCTGAGTTTCTTACATTACAACAGCGACTACACTTCGAAGGCACTTCCTTGTCCTTAAAGCACGTTGGGACATCCCGAGATTTGTGTAAAATGCGATGGAAAAGCACATTAATTCTCTCTCTCTTGGGTGCATGTTGGGAAATCCAGATCGAAAAGATATGGGCAGTTGTTGCTGTTGGCTGCCAATGTGCCTGGGCAGCTGGTGATTCAGGAGAAACACATTCCCCCCCGAGGATTGTGGTGTTCTTTGTGTTGCGAAATTCAGGATGGTTGGCATAGTGTTCACAAAGATGCAAAATAGCTTGAATTTGAACAAAGCTATAACTTTATTAACACTACTAATTTGGATTTGACACATACTCCTAAATAATACACAGTTGATTAATAACATATAAACTACACTCATCTACAACTAATCTCTATACTGTTATAAACTATGATCTGCTCTCACTCACACTATCTTTACTTCAGTCTGTCTCTAGCTAACTCCTGCACGACTCTTTCCCCCCCCAATGTTTAGCATCAATGCCTTGTATACTTGCAACTGTAGCTCCCTCTAGTGGCTATTCTAGACAATGAATTAACCCTTGCAGTTCTTACATTTAGGATAATATCACAAGGATGATTCATGATGGTTTTGAAGGTTCGGAAGCCTTCTCAGTTAGCATATAATGCTGATACCAAAGGCATTGGGTGGGGTGGGGGAGGGGGTGGATAGCGCTGCAAAGGGAACAGCATTAGCACGGGAAGGTAAGAGTGGGCTCACGGCTTAGGCAAGCAACCAGCGTAACAGGTGACATTAACCTGCTCATGTCGCCCAATGTCACCCAATACGTTAGCTACATTTGGCTTACTGGAAATCTGGATGAGGCCAATTCTGATGAATAAAAATAAATAAATAATCTTTATTATTGTCACAAGTAGGCTTAATTTAACACTGCAATGGAGATACTGGGAAAATCCCCTCGTCGCCACACTCCGGCGCCTGTTCGGGTAAATTCAGAATGTCCAATTCACCAAACAGCACATCTTTGGACTGTGGGAGGAAACCGGAGCACCCGGAGGAAACCCACGCAGACACGGGCAGAACGTGCAGACTCCGCACAGACAGTGACCCAGCGGGGAATCGAACCCAGGACCCTGGCGCTGTGAAGCCACAGTGCTAACCACTGTGCTACCGTGCCACCCCAACAATTAAGCAACAGATACCATGTGATCTCAGTACTCATATTTGCAGTGATTGCATGAGAACTTTTAACTTTCCTGGGTGAGGGTGAAGCGAGACAAAACGCAGAGCGCAAAAGAGTCTTTTTAATCATTGAGTGTTTTATTTCCTTGACTGCTGAATAATGGTAAATATTTGTTCAGTAAATGCATACACACTAAGGAAGTTTACCTGGATTGTGTGTGAGGCGTTTTCTATTAAAATTAGTGCCTTTGTTTAAACATGTATTGTGTAGCCACACCAGGGACCAGCCAGCAACCTTTATGGTACCACAGACATTGTGTTATTGTATTAATGTGTTGAAACTTAGACTGAAAACAACTTTATTTAAACATACTTTGGAGAATTGCGCTAAGGTCTGACACAGAACATGATATTAAAATAAATAGAAGTGATATAATAATGAACATGGAGTGGTGGAAATATTAGACTTTAATAATAATAATAATAATAATAATCTTTATTAGTGTCACAAGTAGGCTTACATTATCACTGCAATGAAGTTACTGTGAAAACCCCCTCGTCGCCACATTCCGGCGCCTGTTCGGGTACACAGAGGGAGAATTCAGAATGTCCAATTCACCTAACAAGCACGTCTTTCGGGACTTGTGGGAGGAAACCGGAGCACCCGGAGGAAACCCCCACAGACACGGGGAGAACGTGCAGACTCCGCACAGACAGTGACCCAAGCCGGGAATCAAACCTGGGACCCTGGCCTGTGAAGCAACTGTGTTTACCCACAATATCAATATTTTAAAAAAACTATATGAATGCTATCAGTCCAAAACACAAGTAATTCACCTGCCGAAACCTTTTCCTCACCCTCTCTTCACATTCCTGTTCTTTACCACAACAGACAATTCAAGAGTTGGACATGAGGGGGCAGTGTAAGACTGATTATGATCTGAGCACATGTGAGTGAGTCTCGGAACATTCGACTCAATTTGCACTGTTACAGTTTATTCACTGGAGGATTAGGAAAGTTAAATGACCAGTCGATATTACATTTGGACACAGCAATGAGTCCTCACAATTGCATTAGAATGCAATATATATATGGATAATAAAATGCAATTAGTTGTTGAAAGACTCCTATTGAAAAATCCATCATGAGATTGCATTTGGGACAATTAAGCAAAGTAATTTTTTAAAAAAAGAATTAAAGTATGCAGCCCTTGCGAAATGGACAGGCGAGAGGAAACCAAGAACATGTGGCGGGATTCTCCACTCCCGCGCCGAAGTGGCCGGGCCGCCGTGAACGGCGTCGAGGTTCACGATGGCACGAAACGGCCCCGGTCCCGACCGATTCAGGCCCTGACAATGGGCCAGGATCGGGGCAGCGTCATCTACACGCGCCAGGCCTTGTCGCCGCGTAAAGGCGGCGCCGCATAGATGACGCGGCCGGCGCCGCATAACGGGCGTCATCCGCGCATGCGTGGTTGCCGTCCTCTCTAAATCCGCCCCGCAAGAAGATGTCTGACGGACCTTGCGGGGCCGCGGAAGGAAGGAGGTCCTCCTTCAGAGAGGACGGCCCGACGATCGGTGGGCACCGATCGCGGGCCACCCCACATTCCAGGTGTGGACGGCGCCGGGGGGAACCCGCCGTTTTGGCCTGGCCGCTCGGCCCATCCGGGCCTCAGCATAGCGGGGGTGCCGGAGAATCGCCATTTCCGGTGTCTCCGGCGATTCTCCGGCCTGCGGCCCGCGGAACACGACCGGGCCGTTCCCGCCACTTGGGAGAATCGCGGGAGGGCGTTGGACCGGCATCCCCGGAAATTTTGGCGGCCCAGGCGATTCTCCCAACCGGCGTGGGAGTGGAGAATCACGCCCATGGGTCTCCAGGTGTAGGGACAGGAAAGTTATGTACTGCCTGCTGGTAAGATTTTAAATTACCCAGATACAAAAATGTCTCAAATTCACCCCCAAGGGTGGGAAGCTCTGGGATGTTGTTGAACTTCTGCATATTCTCCATCAACGCTGCGTTGTGATCGAATTGGCACCAGGGGTAGCAGTGAACCCGGAAATTCCCTTTCCCTGCCCCACACCCCGTCCCAACGTCGTCTCCGATGGGGAATGGAGGCAGACAGATCCAGCACTGAGAAACAAGGCTGTTTGGTAGGAATGCCTCAGGTAGGAATGCCTCAGGTAGGAATGCCTCAGGTAGGAATGCCTCAGGTAGGAATGCCTCAGGTAGGAATGCCTCAGGGCTGGTTCGCTGCTGGCTTTAAAAGTTTGGAAAGCAGCCCACAGTGTGGTTTTCCATTTGATTAATAGCACAATTGTATTATTGAACAAGGGATCTATTACTCCTCAAACGTTAAGCATCTATTTCATCTTGAGGCTCAAGCTTTGCTGCACAGCCGTTATGACCAAGTATCTTCCGGGGTGGGAATGATTAACTTCCCCGTGAACCTTGCGGAACACGAGCTCACCTGTTAAGGGTGTACATTTGGAGTGTATATAAAGCTGGCACAGGCATGGTAGCCCCGGTTAGGATCTACCGTGTCTGGTATATAATAGTGATTGTAAATAAACAAAGTTTCTTTGACCTACTCATTGTGGACTCCTTCATGGCCTTATAAAACTGGCGACGAGGGTCAAACTGGATAGCTGGATAAGCCACCTCTTGGTCCCTGTTGGCTAAGGGTTGGATTTCTCTCTTCATAATACCTCTTTTCGGACGGTTAGATGTCTTTGACACCTGGAAGACCGGAATCGGTATGTGGTGCGAATGCTTTTTCAGGGTCAACAATATCACGGAGAATGGCCGCCAGACGGCTACCTTGTTGACTGTCTGTGGGGCACATACGTTATTGCAAAGACTGATACAAAGCCTTACCTACACGTCGGAGCCGACATGCAAACCTTCGACCAACTAGTAACTCTAGTGGGGCAGCACTTTAACCCAACTCCATCCGTTATTGTACAGCGGTATCGTTTTACTACCGCGGAGTGTACCCCGGGTGAATCCGTCACCGAGTATTTCTCACGGTCGCGACAGATTGCAGAGTTTTGCGAATACGGCACTGCCCTGCAGGAAATGCTGCGAGACCGTTTAGTTAGCGGCGTTAACATTGCGAGGTGTGTGGTCGCTGGCCCAGGCCAGAGCACAGATCACAGACCACACAGAGATCCAGGTGCTCCCGTAGAGGTGGGCATCAGCCTAGAGCCCGTAGCTACCACTTGGAAGAACTTGATGAAGATGTTACGTGGTGGTCCCCATAAGGATTACGGTGAAGGTAAATGGGCATTTGCTGGACATGGAACTAGACATTGGTGTGGGAGTTTCCGTTGTGGGACGGAAGATGTTTGACCACATTAGACGGGGCGTACAGGACTTGGGCCTGACCGATACCAAGACTAGGTTGCCCACCTATACTGGTGAGCCATTGGACATTGCAGGTACCACCATGACTCTGGGGGTCTCTAGGTCACCAGTCAGCACGCCTCCCGCTGAATGTGGTCAGAGGGCAAGGCCCCAGCTTGTTGGGCCGTGATTGGTTGAGCCGTTTACAACTAAATTGGCAACGCATCCTCCAGATGGGGTCTGGGGCCTTATGGGAAGTGATGGGCAAATACTCCTGGCGGTCCAGGAGGGGGAGGAGTCGGTGGTGGAGCACGAGGAGCGGCTGACCTCGCTGGAGGCGGAGATGGGGAGGGTGATGAGTAGCCAGAAAAGGATCTCGAGAACCGCTCCAGGAGGCAAAATCTGCTGATCGTGGGGTTGCCCGAAAATATCGAAGGTGTGAGGCCGGCAAGTTTGTGGCGAGGGTGTTGGAGAAGCTGACGGGAGAGGGGGCATTAGGTCTGTCCCTCGAGGCCGCCCTCTACAAGAAAGGGGTGAATTTACGGGTTTTTATACCCCGCCCGATTGTGGGTGACGCAAGAATTTTATTTTGACTCGCCGGAGGAGGCGTTGGACTTTACGAGAGGCGGTGGACTGAGAGGAGTGCGAGGACACTGAACTTTGGAGAGGAGGGAGCGTCGATGGGTACGTCTTTTGTTTTTCTTTGTTTGTTGGCGGTTGGGAGGGTGGGGGGGGGGGGGGGAGGGGTGGATTGTGACCTTGAGCGGGGGCCACCATGCTAGTTGGGTGGGCTAGTTAACGGGAGTGAAGTGGGGGGTTGCAGGAGGAAGGTGCGGGGGCGAGCGGAATGGGTTGCTTCTTTGTTTGGATGTGTGTGGTTGGGGGGGGGGGGAATGGAGAGATGGCGGCAGACATCTGGGAGCGGGCCTGGAGGGGCGCGTGACGTGGGCTGGGCGGGGGGGCGGGGGGGGGGGGTGAAGCTGGCTTAAAAAGGAGAGGGGGGGGGCGATGAGCCCACCAACCAGGCTGGTTACGTGGAACGTGTGAGGGCTGAATGGGCCGGTTAAACGGTCGCGTGTTTTTGCGCAGTTGAGGAGTTTGAAGGCGGACGTTATGTTCTTGCAGAAGGCGCCCCTGAAGCTGGGGAATCAGAAGAGGCTGAGGAAGGGATGGGTGGAGCAGGTGTTCCACTCGGGGTTAGACATGAAGACGAGGAGGGGAGCGGTGTTGATTAATAAGAAAGTGACGTTTGAGGTGGGCAGCGTGTGGCCGATCCGGGGGGGGGGTAAATATGTGATGATCAGTGGGAAACTGGAGGGGATGCTGGTAGCCATGGTGAATGTTTATCCCCTGAATTGGGACAATATAGACTTTATGAGGCGGGTGTTAGAGAGGATCCTGCACCTGGACATGCAGAGGCTGATAATGGGGGCGGTTTTAATTGTGGTGATATACATCATTGTAAGTACACAAAGGGTTAATGTACATACACTACACCTAGCTGGACACTAGAGGGAGCACCAGAGACATGACACACAGACAGTCAACCAATAGGTCAGTAAGATAGGACACGACCAATGGGCAGTCACGATACACACAGAGGTGACACTACCACAGGAGGGCATTACACCAACCCATATAAAAGGACACAGCACACATGCTCAGTCTCTTTCCAGTGGAGACTCTCAGTGAGTACAGACACAGGGTTGATTGAACATCACACCCACCACGTGGATTGTAGCAGACTGGTTCGTCAGTCTGAGTAGCTATAGCAGGATTCACAATAGCGTCAAATCCAAGAAGGAGATTTGTTAATAGTTTAATAAATGTGTTAAAGCTATCTCCAAGTCTGAACCTTCCTTTGTCAGAGTGCACATCAAGGAAGCAGCTTGTGCTACGTCAAGAGCATAATAAAAGATTAATATGGTCCTAGATCCGAGATTGGACTAGTTGAATCCTAAGTCGTAAAGGGTGTCAGGTCAGCGGAGGCTAGGGAGTTGAGGGGGTTGATGGACCGCATGGGCGGGGGCAGACCCATGGAGGTT